>NC_137675.1:45791626-45794126 GCF_963989245.1 Nansenia antarctica
AGTAAACATGGGAGGAGAGCGGGCAGGTAAGAATATGTGTGTGTATTGGTGTGTCTATCTTAAGCCCAATGCACACAGCGTGCGATTTTGTCGCACGACAACATTCGATTCTCAATTCACACCCACACACTTCGGTGGTGTGAATTGAGAATCGAATGTTGTCGTGCGACAAAATCGCACGCCGTGTGCATTGGCCTTTAGACTACGATTTTGTACATCCATTTGTGTGTGTGTTCATAAGTACCCTTGTAGTTTACCTAAATATGTGTTCTAGCGTTTGACTGCATTGTGTGTGTGTGTGTGTGTGTGGTTAGTATTACTCATTGTGTGTGTGTGTGTGTGTGTGGTTAGTATTACTCATTGTGTGTGTGTGTGTGTGTGTGTGGTTAGTATTACTCATTGTGTGTGTGTGTGGTTAGTATTACTCATCGTGTGTGTGTCTGGTTAGTATTACTCATTGTGTGTGTGTGTGTGTGTGTGTGGTTAGTATTACTCATTGTGTGTGTGTGTGTGTGTGGTTAGTATTACTCATTGTGTGTGTGTGTGTGTGTGTGGTTAGTATTACTCATTGTGTGTGTGTGTGGTTAGTATTACTCATCGTGTGTGTGTGTGTGTGTGTGTGTGTGTGTGGTTAGTATTACTCATTGTGTGTGCGTGTGTGTGTGTGTGTGTGTGGTTAGTATTACTCATTGTGTGTGTGTGGTTAGTATTACTCATTGTGTGTGTGTGTGTGTGGTTAGTATTACTCATTGTGTGTGTGTGGTTAGTATTACTCATTGTGTGTGTGTGTGTGTGTGTGTGTGTGTGTGTGTGTGTGTGTGTGTGTGTGTGAAATCACTATACTCATTGTGTGTGTGTGTGGTTAGTATTACTCATTGTAATGTTCGCACGGACAAACAGACTGAAGCTCAGCTTCTACCCTAGGGCCATTCAGGCCCTGAACACAGCCAAGACCTAGGTTCTAGGCCCTGGACAATCTAGACAATTTGATGGCAGCTACTAGACTGTAAACATAAGTGCAATTGAAATACAACTGTGAACATTCTAAATCTGCTACTGCGACACTTTAAATGAATGAACAAATATTATGTGCAATATGACAACCCATGTTTACATAAGGTTCAGATATAAGAAAAAGTTAGGATATTTATAGCATAGCATAGTGTACAGCACACTGTTTATTGTATAGTAGATAGTGTACATAGCCTTTATTTATTTATGTCAACTTGGCTCTCTTGTTTTTAGTCTTTTTTCCAAGCACCAGGGGAGCCCCCCCTCCTAAATTTCGTTGTATGGTACCTGTACTGTATAAATGACAATAAAGACCATTCATTCATTCATTCATTGTGTGTATGTGGTTAGTATTACTCATTTGTCATAAACATTATGTATCATGATCTTTGTTTCCTGGTCCAGTGCTCCAGTGAGGATGGGTGTAGATGGCCGGCCAGCCCCAGAGACAGTGCCTCTCTCTGGGATCATCGCCCCGGGGCTGCCCACCTACGGCGAAGCCCTGAACCGCAGTGGGATGCATGACGCGCCTCCGCCGCCTTACTCTGGGTCAGTGAGAGTGTGTGTGTGTGTGTGTGTGCTACTTTGGTCTGAATGTGTACTGTGAATCATGTTTTTGTGAGAATGTGTGTGTGCTACTTTGGTCTGAATGTGTGCTGTGGATGATGTTTTTGTGAGAGTGTGTGTGTGTGTGTGCAACTTTGGTCTGAATGTGTGCTGTGGATCATGTGTTTGTGAGTGTGTGTGTGTGTGTGTGTGTGTGTGTGTGTGTGTGTGTGTGTGTGTGTGTGTGTGTGTGTGTGCGTGTGTGTGTGTGTGTGTGCAACTTTGGTCTGAATGTGTGCTGTGAATCATGTGTTTGTATGGATTCCATCTACAGTGACGTCCATAAGCACTGGAAAGAAGAAACATGTTATCTTATTTTAGCTCTATAAATACGCATCATCACCTGGTTCCTCTTTAACACGATCTCTCTCGTTTTCCCTCTTCTCCACAGGGGGGCGCCGTCAGAACATCCAGACCCAGCTGATAATGAATGAAAAGGACAGAACGATATTGTAATATCTGAAGTAGGAGATGAATGAAATCTAGAAGGGGTTATTTGGGTTATAGCTTTCAGTTGGGCTTCTAGAATGTTTGTGAGCAGAGTTAGGGTCAATTCCATTTCAATTCAATCTAGCCAGTGGAATTACCCATGGGAGAGCATTTCAATCCCTGTAACATTTGAATAGAATTGACCCTGGCTCTAGCCTAGTTATTATGGCTTTTATTTGGGGAAGGGGGTGAAGATGGAAGGGGTTAAGAGGATGTTGTAATAGAGAGATTTGAGGTGAATGAAGGGATGGCAATGCCATGCCCCAATGGCTAATTGGCCATGGAGCTCTTGCAAATCTGAAAGGATCTAACAATAAATATGGTGAATATTCCACCTAGCCTAAGGTGGAGTCAATGCCACATTGCTCATGATTATCCAATTAACTTGAAATAA
>NC_137675.1:45799126-45876626 GCF_963989245.1 Nansenia antarctica
GAAGTAGCGCACATTAAATTCACGTGACTCAACTGTTTCCTTCGTCTCTGGACGAATGCTAGCTCACATGCAAGAATTATTATAACTTTCCCAAGTGAAACTAATTCCTGAATTCCTGTCAAATTGAAACTAATTCCTCTCTCCATTTTCTGTCCTGGTTTGTTTGTTTACTTCCACAACTATGCGTAACGTAGACACGTTGCCTATACCACGTCATCCTCTGAAGAAATTACGTTTTACGTAGCCTAGCTTATTCGCTCTAAACCAGTTAATGAAAACGTGCATCATTTGCATTTTCTTTTTGCTAACTTTAAAAAATTCACTTAAAATTTGCATTACATTTTATGGAAACACAACTACTGACTGGTGGTTCGTTGGGTTGTGTCCCCTTTGACAGGCATCAAGCTTGCCAAAAGAATTTAATAGCAAGTAAAGACTAAATCAAAACTAAATCCTGAGTTAGCTTCCGTATACTCCTCGAGTACAGTAGTTAAACGTTTTTATTTTTTTGGGAAGGCACATTAGTCAAGCTTTTTGCCCATCAAAAACAATCAGCAGCGGAAGAAAGATATTTTTTAAGGATGCTATTCGCAGGGCTGCCAAGTTTCACCAAAAGTTTGGAGTGAGATTTTTTGGCGGTGGAGCGACCCAAAACTGTGCACGTTTTGGCAGCGGCGGCCCCTCTCTCCCACCCAATTATTTGTGCTAGTTTCCTGCAATTTTACATGTTGTTCATAATAAACCAGCACAAGAAATGAAAATAATAAATAATAACATTTTATAAAACAAGAAAAAAATTCAGTAGCCTACAGACTCTAAAAGAAAAATTGGCCCCATCAACAGGACTCAGCCGCAGAAAGTCCCGTGGTCATCATCTTATATACAGTGCATTGCTCATAGATGGCTATCATGTTATACAGTACATATCAGGGTTTTTCCTGGGTCAGAATGAGGGCTTGGTGGGTGATTTTGTGCGCGCGCAGCGCGCCCACAATTTTTTGGAGGGACCCCCAATTGTTGTATTTGTATTGTAAATTGTAATTATTAATAATAATAATTATTATTAATGTACCTGGTTATGTTACAGTAGAGAAACAAAAAACAGTTACCAAAACTGAGTATTTACTAGCTAAGATTGGCAAAAGATTGGCGTGGTGCAACCGAAATTAGTAAACAACTAGTTTGAAACTAACTAGTAACAACTAGGGGTTTAGTAACTACTAAATGCCTGCATTTAGTAATGACTTACGCCATATTGGTGCAACCCAGTCCAGTAGGCTACCAGATACGATGTTGTAATGTATGCACATATTTTGCTACCACGGTTGCCAGATGGAATTGACAATGTCCAGCCCAACCGGTCTAAAAGCTGCCGAATCCACCCGTCCAGTGTGACCAAAAGTAGCCCAATCTGGCAACCCTGCTTGCTACGTTCTTGCAGCTCGAGTGAACACAGGTTCTTCCATCAGCGCTCGCCTGCCGCTTCGATTGCAGACTCAAGTTAACGCGCGTGCCACGAAACTCATGTCCGGTAGCTTTCTTTCAAGGAATTTCAAAAATAAAAGTCCCGTAAAAAAATAAAAAAATAAAAATATATATATAAATGTATTTCTCGCCGTGAGAAATAGAGATGCGGCGTGAGAGCGTGAGAACTGGTTGAAATGCGTGAGTCTCACGGTGATTGCGTGAGACTTGGCAGCCCTGCTATTCGGCTAGTGACGTAACCACAACTACGAATGGCAATGGTTATTTATTGTTTTGCCTACCAGGTGACAACTAGGACTACATTTTACATTGTTGCTAGATAGTTTTTAGGTTACGATTCTGCATATTTGCCTCACTTTTCAATACTAAATCCATGAAGAAAAAAAAAGATAAGCGATATGACCAGTGAAACGCTGATCATCGGCTGATGCATGTAAAAGGCATTAGACATCAGTCATTTTTGGACACAGACGTCACTGTTATGATTACTAGCTAAAGTAAATCGGAGCGAAATCTAACAAACTGTAAATATGCTTTGATTTAGTTCAAGATTGACTAAGCTTGCAAGTAAGGGTCATTTAATTGGAGCCTACTTCATCGATAATTACTTACCACGCTGACTCTCTTTTGCTTGCAGTCATGAAGTGTCTCCAAAACATTATTTACTCATCTTTTAATAGTTTAAAATTAGCATGTGTGTTTACTTTCGTCTTTTTCTCAGCTGTCCAGCATTTACCCACCTTTTTTTCCTACCTGGATATGATGAATTTGTATGGCTGACTGACGTGTTTTCTTGAACTGGCTACCTAGCTACTCTGGCTACTGCGCCGTCTAGCTAAAGGCTAAACACCTATTTTACCTGTCAGCTTGATATTTAAGCAATATCACACGAGAGGGAGTGTGTTATACTGAATATCAGCATGGCTGTGATTCGGTCGTAGGTACGAGGCCGCAGGCCGAGTACCGATTCACGGTCTTGTCATACTTACAGGAATCTCTGTCAACTTTACCAGTCGCTGTGACAACCAAATACATTTTGACAAGAGTGCATACCATAGAATTACAATGACTCAAAGTGCATAGATTGTACAGTATACAACGGTCTCATGTGAAACGTTAGTTCCTGTCGAGCTATTATAAGGCAAGTTGCATGTGCCTGTTACACTGCATTGTATAATGTCTTAATTTTGTTCCCAATTCTCTAATTACAATGATTATGAAATATAGGCTATCTAAATTAATGAGTGCAGAATATCTAATAATAGTGGATTGGCTATCAGGTTATTAAATGCCCACATAGCTTATTCTCCTAATTTTAGTTCTTGATCTGCAGTCTGCAGTAACTATATTGAGCACTTTATTTAAATATTTTTTATGTGCTCATGTGTTGCACTGTTCATAGCCTATGTTAGAATTATCTAGGGTGGTATGAGGAGGAACAAAATGGCACTGGTTGACGGGTTGGGTGATATCCACATTTTCCTATTCACAATATTATTTTACTACAAAATAAACAAATAAATCACTTAAACACAATTTACAATAAAAGAATTGCTGAAGTATGGTAGAGACCTGCATACTGCATAGAGTGTATGGCTGGTGCTGTAGTGTAGGTGAAACAAAGACATGTTTTTGGAAAAAGCGGGATACTGCCTTTGTAGTTATGCACAAACCTGGAGTTACTGATACTGATTACCACAATACTGTATGCTCCAAATATCACAAAATTCGCTAATATCTAATATCTGCCCAACCCAGCTACCCAGGTATACTCAAGACCAGGGGTGCTCACACTTTTTGGAACCAAGATCTACTTTTCAAGTAGCCAGTCTGCCAAGATCTACCAGTCTAGTTTCAACATCGCAAACGTACATGCACGTACTACAAACACACACACACACACACACACACACACACACACACACACACAGTTCCCAGCCTGCATAGTAAACTCACAATACACTTTCCCTCTCTCTGTCACACAGCCACAGGAGAAGACCATCACAAACCCTCCCTCTTTGCTATTCTCGCTCACACACATTCACACACACACACACACACACACACACACACACACACACACACACACACACACACACACACACACACACACACACACACACACACACACACACACACACATTTGCCAGTCTGCATAGGGAGCCATAGCACAAACCCTCCCTCTCTCTCCCCCTCTCACTCCCTCTCTCTCTCTCTCACTCTCTTACACACACACACACACACACACACACACACACACACACACACACACACACACACACACACACACACACACACACACACACACACACACACACACTCACTTTCTCTCACTCACACACTGACAGCCAGTCTGCAGTACCATAGCCAACTACTGATCCAACAAACAGAAAAGTAAACCAGATACAAAACAGGTAGTTCCCTAGTTTGAAAGGAGGAAATAAATGCATTTCTCTACCTTAGTAGGACCTGGCACTGGGAGGAGGCAGCTAGTTTCTAATAGTCAGGGCTGTAGGAGCTGGTTGCAAGGTGTCATCAGCCACTGTGGATCTGTCATCGAAAAGGCAATCTGCAGCCTCGAGAAACTTTTTTCACAATTTCGCCGTCTTTGAATGACTTCTTGTGTTTAACAAGAACGTGACTGACGCAATAAGAAGCTATCGTTGCAGCCATACGTTTTCGCTCTTTTGCCACATTTCCCTTCTTCGAAATAGCCATCGTAGATTTGCTGATCAGACAGACGCATTTCCAATATCACATCGTGTAAAAAAGTCCTCCTCCCATTCTGGATGGAAGTTATACGTTATTGGTTTCTTACTTGGTCCAGCTTCCCCACTCATTTGTATAGCCTTTATTTAGTATTATATAGTAAATAGTAGAAATTGGAAGGCTAACTAGGTAATTAGTCTCGCCGGTATTTTGTATTTTGTAGTTGGTGCTGTTGACTGCGCATGCGTGGTGAACCGTGTGTTAGGTGAAAAGATCAGATCTCAGACTGGCTTACCTGTACGTCAATCAAGTGGCAAAAGCCATAGTGAGGATGGATGATAGGCGAACTTTTTTTTTCTTTTTCTTTTTCTTCTTTTTTGTCTTTTTTGTCTTTTTTCGTTTTGTTCAATGCCATGCGATCTACCCATACTACCTTTGCGATCGACCGGTCGATCGCGATCGACGTATTGGGCACCCCTGCTCAAGACTATCAGGTTGTGAGGGGCGCTTAGGTGGCGTAGCGGACTAATGGCGCTTTTCCACTACAGGGCCAGCCCGGGTCAACGTGTTAACGTTACATGTTGTAAGGCTGATCTGTGCACGATAGTGCTGCATTTTGACATAATTCTTATCGCATTTCCCCCCGCTGATCTGTATAGCGGGGGGAATCTTATGACACGTAACTCCTCCTACAGTCCCGGGTCGTTCCTGTATAGTGGAAAACGTCTCGTACCCAGAACTGTTCAAAAGCGTGCCGAAGCGAGCCGTGCTGACCCGGGCTGGCCCTGTAGTGGAAAAGCGCCATAAGCGTTGACCATGTAACCGCAGGGTTCCCGGTTCGATTCCGGCAGCGAACATATCCTGCATGTCATCCCTTCTCTCTCTCTCACCCATCCTTCCTGTCATATCTCTACTACCTCTATCACAATAAAAAGAAAAAGTATGAGTGGGACTGCCCCACTCAGAAAAAAAAGACTATCAGGTTGTGGATGGACAGAGCAATTACTATTATGTAGACCTACTGAGGCAGCACACTGGCATAAAATTAATATTTTGCTTTTGATTATGTTTTTAATGAGCACACATTCAATCATCCAACTACAAAGTCATGGAAAACATTCATTATTTATTTCCATAAAAAAAGAATAGTGATGTAGCATATACAGTAGGTTTCATATATTAATTCGTCAACGAAGGCAGAGCATGGTCTATTCGCCTTTTTCTTGGGGGTATCGGCAAAACAACCACCAGGGGTAATCTTTGACCTATTTACTGTACAGTACCTCAATGACACGCTTTGAAGTCATTAATATTATAAGATCTCAGCATACTGTGTGAGATTACTATTATGTAACTAAATGATATATGACAGGGTCTGGTGAAAAAGTCTGCATGCCGGCAATTCTCAAGTCATGCAAATGACCAAAAAGCTTATTTAAAAAAAAATTTGTTTTCGTTTTCTTTCTTATTATAAAGGTTTAAGTGTTGAAGAGTCCATTCAATATAACAAACAACAGTTGTATGATCACTACATACTTAGAATTTGTGAATTGGATTCACTGTATCGTCTGCCGTCCTGCTTCAGGCTACTGATACATGGCTTGTAAACAAACATACATTTTATGACCTGTTCAAAAGCAAGGACTGTGTGATCATCTAATTATGTGTAGTTATGTGTTTTTAGCATGTTGATGTTCTATCAGCATGTTGTGATGTGCTAAACATGCAGTTAGATGTTCATAGATAGTGTTCTTTCTTAGCTGCTAGCTAGCTACCAACGTGATGGTAGCAAAGGCATCTGTTTTGATTCAGAGAGATTTCCTCCAGTATTTGGTTTGAGGTGTACCAACATTAACATAAGCATATCTTCTTCATCTATGAATGAATGACCTTGCCCTACTTCGGGACCTTTTCACCAGACCCTGTCACATGTGATTTTACATACAGTTAAAGAAAAAGTAGCCTAAGTGAACTTTTTGGAATTACCTGGTTTTCTGCATTAATTGGTGCTGCGTGTTCTTCCCGAACAATTCAACCTTAGTTTCAGTCCACAAAACATTTTCCCAGTAGCGTTGTTGAGTGTCAAGTTGCTCTTTGGCAAACTGCAGGCACACAGCAATGGAGAGCAGCAGCTTCCTCCATGGTGTCCTGCCATGCCAGTTCAATGTTTTACGTATGATACTCATGAACAGAGATGTTAGCCAGTTCCAATGATTCCTTCAAGCCTTTAGCTGTTTACTCTAGGGTTCTTTTTTTTTTTTTTTTACCTCATTGAGCATTCTGCATTGTGCCTTTGGAATCATCTTGGCTGGGCGCCCACTTCTAGGGCGTGTAGCCACAGTACTAAATAGTCTCCATTTATAGACAATTTGTTTAACTGGACTGATGAATATCTAAACTCTTTGAGATTACTTTGTAACCCTTTCCATCTTTATGCAAATCAACAATGCTTGATCATAGGTCTTCTGAGATCTCTTTTTTGTGAGGCATGGCTCACATCAGCATCATCTCTAACCCACACCTCCAATCTTGTTTCATTGATTGGACTCCAGGTTTGCTAATCCTGTCTCCAATTAGCTTTTGTAGAAGTCATTAGCCTAGGGGTTCACATACTTTTTCCAACCTACACTGTGAATGTTTGAATTATGTATTCAATACGGGCAAGGACAATACAATAAGTTGTGTGTTATTAATTAAAACAGATTGTGTTTGTTCATTATTGGAACTGAGATGAAGATCAGACCATATTCTAAGACAAATGTATACATAAATGCAGGTAATTCCATAGTGTTCTTACCACTGTATATAATGTGATTATAGGCCTAATCAACGTGAGTAATGCATTCTCACAGTACACTGAGGTGTTTATTCTTACAGCAATCGTATTGCATTTGTCTCCTTCACCAACATAATTTGCAAGGTAGGCTACTACATAGAACTGATGATCATTCTGAAATTAACATCACATGTATTGTAGACGGGAGTGAGAGTGTCTCCAATTAAAATAATTGTTTACAATTATCTTTGGTTTTCGTTTATGTAATAATGCAATCCCCAAATGATGCGCCTGCTCGTCTCGGCCAGATGGCTACACTGATCGCCTCGGTCCGTATTCATCCATGGAGTCACGTCAGATTTGAGCTGGATCAAAGCTATACAGCAGGAGCACAACCTCGCTCCACACAGGGGTTTCCAGTAGACCCAGTTTTGCCCTGTTTTATTTAACTGAACATTAAACAGGTTCCTAAAAGGGCCCAATGATATTAAATCAGAAAGTCTGCAGGGCATTCTATGCCCGAGGAGCACAATGACTAAAAGCAGTTTTGCCCAGCCCAGAGTAGACATGTGGGACCTCAAAGACTAACCAATCTTGAGATTGTGTCTGATAAGTTCTAGGTCTCCAAGTGAAAAGGGATGTAAGGGAGTTTATAGATTTCCTTTATATAGACCTACCAGTGTTGGATCCTTCTAGTGGTTAGGGATGGCCACCCCACTGCCTGATATAAAAGACACTGATGAGTACAAAACGTATCACCTGTAATAAAACATGTTGAATGATAGACTGAATCTAATTGTTTCGATGTGGAGGAGGACACATGCATATAAATTATGTTCCCGTAGTCGAGGACTGATAAGAACATTGAGTGTACAATTTTCATTCTACTGCCAAGTGAAAAGCATGACCTGTTCCTGAAGAAGCTTAATTTAATGCTCAGCTTTTTTGTTTATTCATCTATATGTGTTTTAAACAACAATTTATCATCAATCCATACACCAAGATATTTGTAACAGTAGCGGCCCTAAAATTGAACCCTCCCTTTGAGACATTTTTTGAGACACTCCCTTTGTGATCTCTAGAGATTGTGACTGAACCTAGTGTGAACTATTGCATATTAGATTGTTATAAATCCTATTTGTCTCAAACTCATTTGTACCAGTGCAAATAGCCTACACAGCATGCATACTGGCTGTTAGGTTTGTTTTCATTGGATACCCCTGCTACCATGATACAGTCTAGATACCTGTCCCTTTGCCCTCTAAGCCATTGGCTGTGGCCTTTCAAGCTATTATGCCCAATATAGTGCCCTGCAATGGGGCGAGTGGGTCACACCATTGCCCCTATATCTAACTATACAATATTACAATCTACAGTCTTGCAATTTGATTGGATATTCACCATATGAGTAGGACTGATGGATCCTAGTTTAAGTTTACTAGTTCAAATATTGACTGAAGGAATGCTTAAGAAAAAAAGGTCGTATTTAAAATCAAACCATTACTGAGGTTAAAGTATAGATTGTCAACTTTGATTTAAGGGTTCATGTTCATGTTGGGTTCACTAATCAGAACACTTTTTATGCATAGCGTTCATGTTTAGTATTTGGTCGACAATCCTTTACATGTAATAACAGCCTGAAGTCTGCGACCTGTTCACCCCACCAGCCACTGGGTGTCTTCCCTGGGGACACTGCCAGGCCTGTACTGCAGCCATACACAGTTGTTTGTTTTGAGGTCTTTTTTGCCAAAAATTGTTTAATCAGGAAATGAAATGCATGTTCAGTTGTACCGGTATTCAAATCTAAACATTGACTTGGCTACTCTAGAACTTTCCACTTTTAGCCTCTGAAAAATTCCCTAGTGGCTATGGCTGTATATTTTGGGTCATTGCCTTACTGAAGTGCCATCCACTGAATTTGGAGTCATTTGCTTGTAATCGAGCAGACAAGAAGTTTAGGTACACCTAGAATGCATTCTGTTGCTGCCTTCAGCAGTTGTAATCTTGGGCAGTTTCCTTTTTTTATCCAAACCTTTCTCTTGCAATTGCTGTGGTACATGATAATGTTCATCTTATCTGTCCACAATACCTTTTTTCCAGACCTCTTAGGTGCTTCTTAGCAATCCTGACCCTTTTAGGATAACTAGTGGTTTGCTCACAAGTGTTTTCTTTCCTTCTTTTTAATGATGTTTCAAACTTTGATTTTGGTAAGCCTAAGGTTTTGGCTAAGTTTCTTATAGTTATCAGATTTTTGATCCTAACAATGGCTTCCTTGACTTTCATTGCACCTCTTTGGTCCTCAAGTTGACAGACACTAATAGTAGTCCGGGTAATATGTGAAAAAATAGTTCACTTTTTCATAAAAGCACAAAACGTGGTACACTTGTACAGTTTGGGGTCCTGAACAGCAAAAACTCCTCCTAGTGGCCATGGCGGCCATTTTCCTTTCCGCCATAGCCGCATTGTGTATTTTGCTTCATATCTCCTGAACCAAACACGATAACACCGAACAAATGATGTCTACCCCTATGTTTTGAAGGTCAAGGATTAAAATGATACCATATACAACATCATGAAGTGTTCAGGTGGCCATGGCGGGCATTTTCCTTTCCGCCATAGACGAATAATGTATTTTGCTTCATATCTCCTCAACCAAACATGATAACACTGAACAAATGATGTCTACCCCCATGTTTTGAAGGTCAAGGATTACAATGATACCATACACAACATCATAAAATGTTCTGGTGAATAGTTAGTGGTGAAATCAGTGACGTTGTGAGAATGATTAAAATGAAATCGCAGTATCTGAGAATATACATATTCAATTTTCATAATATATTTCATATAATAATTTATTTACTATAGTTCTCTAGGTCCAGAATTGTCTATTAGGCTATGAATGTAGGTATTTCAGTTGTTGCACCTTACTTGGAAAGTGTTGACAGAGTGGATGTGGTGTGGGACTGCTATGAAGCAAACAGCTTAAAGTCCCAGACAAGACAGAAGCGAGGAACGGGCACAAGAACAAGAGTGGATGGAAAAAACAAGATACCAACCAACTGGAAAGGCTTCCTGAGAGTGGACGAAAACAAAACAGAACTGTTTCACTTCCTGGCCAGGAACCTTGTGGAAATGTCAACGACTAAACAAGTTGTTTCCAGGTACGGACCCAATGCTCTGTCAACTCACCCACTACTAGACACACATCATCTTTCCCCTTGCACACATGAGGAGGCAGATACAAGGATGCTACTCCATGTGGCGGATGCTACAAGAAAGGGGTATAGAAAGATCATCCTGCACACTGTGGACACAGTTGTGTTGTGGTCCTAGCCATTGCACACGTGTCTGAGCTAGACATTAAGGAGCTGTGGGTGGCGTTTGGGACTAATAAGAACTTCAGGTACATACCCATCCATGAGATCAAATCAAAGGCTCTTCCTGTGTTCCATGTTTTTACTAGCTGTGACAGTGTGTGCATTTGCAACCAGGGGCAAGAAGGCAGCATGGGATACCTGGAATGCCTATGACATGGCAACAGAGGCCTTCATGGCTCTGTCACAGGCTCCAAACAGCATACCGGAGGAAGTTATGTCTACTGTGGAGCGCTTCACAATTCTTCTCAATTTGCCTACAGAGCTAACAGGTCCACGGAGGATGCCATCGCCACAACTCTCCACTCTACCCTGTCCCACCTGGAGAGAGGGGGGGGGCTACGCACGGCTGCTCTTCGTGGACTTCAGCTCGGCATTTAACACCATCCTACCGGACAGATTGGTGCCCAAACTCCTAGACCTCGGACTAGACCACCTCCTCTGCCGGTGGTCCAAGGACTTCCTGTTTGACCGCCCCCAGAGGGTCAGGATAGGCCCCCACACCTCCACAGCCATCAGCCTCAGCACCGGATCCCCCCAGGGCTGCGTGCTGAGTCCCCTATTCTATTCCATCTACACCCACGACTTCATCGCCGTCCACCCCAGCAACGCCATCATCAAGTTTGCTGACGACACCACCGTGGTGGGCTGCATCTCCGAAGGTGACGAGGCCGCGTACCGCGACGAGGTGGAGCAGCTGTCAGTCCTGTGTAAAACCAACAACCTGCAGCTGAACAAGCTAAAGACCCAGGAGATGATTGTGGACTACAGGAGGAAGAATACCGTCATACAGCCCCTGTACATCGATGGTCTCAGTCTTCAGATTCCTGGGCGTCCACCTGGAGGATGACCTGACCTGGAGAACCAACACCACGGCGATCGTCAAGAAGGCACAGCAGAGACTCTACTTCCTGAGAATACTCAGAAACTACCACCTCAGACAAGACCTGCTTGTGTCCTTCTACCGCTGCTCCGTGGAAAGCATCCTCACGTACTGCATCTGCGTGTGGTTCCTCAGCTGCACAGCCACAGAGAGGAAAGCGCTCCAGAGGGTCGTCAACTCGGCCCAGAAGATCATCGGATGCCCTCTCCCCTCCATGGAGGAACTGTACAACTCCCGATGTCTCAACAAGGCAGTCAAAAGCCTCAAGGACCCACACCACCCTGGCTACAAACACTTCATACGGCTGCGCTCAGGCAGGCGCTTCACTATCATGCCTCATGTCTATTTATGTCTCATTCTTGTTTTTTATTATCTTAGGACTGTGTTTGATTGTTAGAACCTAGGGCTTGCATTTAAATTTTGTTGCACCTGTTACAATGACAATAAAGATCATTCATTCATTCATTCATTCACTCTATAATCGCACCAGCAGCCAACTCAGCATCGATGAAGCCCGTCTTGAGTTATTCACCAAGAAAGGAAAGGGAAAGAAAAGAGTAGTGTACCAAGGACGACACGGTTGGGGACAAGCTCTTGTGGTTGCACCTAAGATGCCATCACCAACAGACTGGGGTTGGATGGATCCAAGTGACTGGAAACCTTTGTGGTCAACTCTTCCACAGGCAAGCCAGTCCATCCTTGAACTTTTGAGTTGTGGCTGCAAGAAAGGCTGCCGGGGGCATTGCAAGTGCAGAAAAGCCTCCTTAAAGTGCACTGCTCTGTGTCAGTGTGGAGGAGACTGTGGAGACAGTGAAGAATAGGTGTCAGGGTAGTGTGTGGTGGCACCTTTGTTTTTATTAAACTTCCTTAAACTTGTTCCCTTGTCCCAATGTATCTGCTTCGGTGATCCCTGGCACATTATGAGGTCTGAGGTCACCACTTAACTATTCACCAGAACACTTTAGGATGTTGTATATGGTATCATTGTAATCCTTGACCTTCAAAACATTGGGGGAAAACAACATCTGTTCGGTGTTATCATGTTTGGTTCAGGAGATATGAAGCAAAATACACAATTTGGCTATGGCGGAAAGGAAGATGGCCGCCACGGCCACTAGGAGGAGTTTTTTCGAGGGCTCCACGTCTGAAAATGTCCAGGACAACAAACTGTACAAGTGAAAATGTCCAGGACAACAAACTGTACAAGTTTCGTGCTTTTATGAAAAAGTGAACGATTACCCTAACATTTTGCACATATTACCCCCACTATAGCAGACTCCAGGCAAAGACAAGGCAAAGCCTAGAATACAGAAAGACTAGACATTGACAGCTCTCTTATGCCTGCACAAATGATTTGGTGGAAGACACCTGACTATCCAGAAACACCTGGCAAGACAATTGTCCCACTACTTTTGGTGCCCTGAAATAGGGCTATGTATAACACGTTGTCATTTGTGAATGGTGAAACCAATATGTACACAAGTACCATCAAATAAAAGCTGAGAATCTCAACTTACCTTATAGTAATTGTTTGATTTCAAATCCAAAGTTTTGGAGTATAGAGCCACTGCTTCACTGTTCCATTCCTTAAGGAGGTCACTGTATTTATTTCTAATGAATCCTATTGTCTGGACAGTTCCTGCTGCAGTGGTACTAGTGGAATACCAGCAATGCTATTTTCTTATAACCTTCGTTTTTCATCAACGGTACCCTGTAGGACCATATTATTAGTGAGTCTGTCATCCTCATACACCTTCTCAAAAAAGTCTGTGTCAAATGAACAGCACTTGATTGGAAGAGTGAAGGATTAATGGAGTCCCCCCCCTTATTCATCCCCTTGTTCACAATCTTGAGGACTGCAGCTCACTCCATCATGGTTATAAGGACCGACAGAACGGTGGAGAGGAGTGGAGGAGGAGGGTGAGAGACATAGTAAGGGGGCAGGAGAGGAGAGGATACAATGACTCGTTGAATGAGGTGGACATGGAAAGAGAAAGAGGATTGGGGAATAGAAGGAAAGCACTGAGCAGCTAAAGAGGAAGGAGAAGAGATGTATGTTCGAGTGGAGGAGAGGAGGACCATTGTCTCACGCCAGATCGCGAGACGACATCTGTGTCGGTTATGGGATGGATCAAAAGGAGCACCCAAAAAAAATGTGCTCACAAATCATTACCCTGGTCATAATATGTAGACTACTTGTAACTGAAAGAATACATCTGTCAATTATTTCAATGTGTTTCTCTGTTTACCTTAGAACTAGCAAAGGACTTTGGTGGTTGAAGCTGCAGCCATTATTTAGTTTGTTAAATGTGCACGAAAACTAATATACAGTGCCTTCGAAAAGTATTCCGACCCCTTCCTTTTTCCACATTTTGTTGTGTTATAGACTCAATTTAAAATAGTGTAGATTGAAATTATTTGCCATCAAATACACAATACTCCAGAATGACAAAGCGTTTTCTTTGGAACGTTTTTAGAAATGTCAGTACATTTATTAAATGTAGAAGAAGTAGTCAGGAGGGACAAGAAAGAGGCATCAAGGTTGTGCAGTCATAGCAGTCAACTAAATACATTGATTCATTTGCAGGATATACTGTGTGACATACAAGACTGACAGGATTCACCAGTGCATTGTCTCCATAAATGTTCCATTGTTTAAATATGTTGTTGGTAGGTTAGATGCATCTCATACTGAGGTCACTTCTAGATAGAGGACACCCACAGTTGTAAACCGCACACACACACACACAAACACACACACACACACACACACACACAAACACACACACACACACACACACACACACACACACACACATACACACACACACACACACACACACACACACACACACACACACACACAAAGGCGCGAGTTATAACTGTACATGAGCTACGGGCCAACTTAGCATGGCTGCTGAGGAGGAACCACTGACGCAAAGCTTTTATCAATAACAATGCTTGCGGTCTCGCCTTGAGGCTTTGTTGTCCAACCCGCTGTGTCAGTTAACTGAATGCCCAACATAGCAGAGATGGCTGCAGACGAGTGATAGAGGGCAGGCCAATCAAACTATTACACTCAAGAGACAGCATGCTACCCAGACTGATCAAAAATAGAACCCAGAAGACATCATTAGGAGCCAGGGATTACCTGTACCTACTACTTTCTATGGAAACTAAATAACAGACGTATGGAAAATAATCATATAATAATGTAAAATGATTTTTTCTTAGTCTAACAACTTCTCTCTTTTCTCTCTCCCTGCTGGTTGTCTTAGTCTGGTGTATGGGAGCTCCAGGTCATCCCATCCAGACTCAGAGCTGCTCCATCGCCAGGCTTACGCCACCCCCCACCCCCTGCAGGGCTATGCAACCAATCACCACCCAGGCAGCTCTGGACAGGGCGGGGCATGGGGGGCAGCAGGAAGGAGTCTAGGTAAGGCTTTCTATAATATTGAAATGTGTGTCACTTCAGGTGTCTGAATGCTAAAGTGTAATATATAACCTGTCCTTAACCTGTCAGTATATGATACACTCAGCAAACACGTTATTAGGAACACCTGTACTACACCGTCACATTCATTCAGGTGGTGTGTTTCTCCCTGCAATCAGAATGACTTTGTTGTTGAGTAAAGGCTGTTTTGTACACAACCTCTCCAGGGTTATCTGGGCTGTTTGATACAGGGCTTCACCACGCCAGTCCCTCAGGCCCAGACCCGTCTGTCATGAACCTCATTTCTGCCCTGGAATCCCGGGGTCCACAGCCACCCCCTTCGGCCTCCTCTCTCCTGTCCCAGTTCCGCACACCCACGTGGCAAACTGGTGAGTACTAGAACCAGTCATGTAGAACTGTACACAGGTGTATACAAATGTACAAAATGTACAAGTTTCTGCCGTTGCTTTTATCTGTCAACTGATCCTAGACCTCCTTGTCATTAATCCTGATCTACACCACTGGAAATAAGATGATTGTCTCCCTTGCTAATGACTGCAATTGATCATGTGAGCACTAAGGACATGAAATGAAAACCAGTAGCCAGACTGTCGTCTTTTAGCACTTGAACCGCGTACCGCTGATTTACGACAATGCAAAGAACAGACTATTATCTATGGCCTTTCTCATTTCCATGTACTCGACTGTAACAGCCAACTGATTGTTGTCAAAATATAGCTGAATTTGAACCATCTCTTACTTCTCATCCTCATCTCTCTGTTTCCCATAGCGATGCACACTCCAGCCCCGGCTGAGCTCTTCATCTCCGGCGCCCTCCCTGGGTCTGGTTCTTTCCCCTCCTCCTCCCTCTCCGCTTACCAGCACCCAGCTTCCTTCTCGGGCCGCTCCTTCCCCGGCGTCTCCCTCCAGGACACGTCCACCTTCAGCCCGACGTCCAACGGCCTCCTGTCGCCCCACGACCCCCTTCTTCACATCAAGACGTCCTCCCAGTCTAGCATGGGCTTCGACCGCTTGCTCTCCTCGCAGAGCGCCGCCGCCTACCGAGGGTCGCAGGATCCCACGGGCCCGCTGCCCCCTCCGCAGTCCCCCGCGGCCTCCTCCGGCCGCCACCTGCCCCCTCCCCAGTTCAACCTGCTCTCCTCCCAGCTCCAGGACCAGTCGCCCCAGCTGTACAACGCGTCTGTGTTCTCCTCCGCGCCCGCTCCCCCCCAGCCCCCCCAGGAGAGGGCCATCCCCCGGCAGGACAGCGTGATCAAGCACTACCAGCGCTCCTCCCCAGCCCAGTCACAGCTCTCCTCGGCCCCCCACCCCCTGCAGCACTACCTCAGTTGCGGGGCATCCGGGTACCAGCAAATTGCCCATCACCATCGGCACGGAGGGGTGTCCTGTAGTCCGCTTGGCGACCAGAGTCCCTCCTCTGAGCCCAAACCTGTGCGGGCAGACCAGGTGTACCGGCCCATCATCCAGACTCCGTATACGTCCTCCGCCTCCTCTGCCACCGCCTCGTCAGGGTCAAGTGGGGGTCTGGGGAAAGGGGCTAAGAGCTCCAGCTCCAGTAGTGGTTACTCCTCCTCGGGATCCTCGTCATCCCGCACACCCCACACGCCACCCTCTGCCTCTTCCACCTCCTCCTCCTCCTCCTCATCCTCAAACTCCAACCCCAACCCTTCCTCCAGCTCCGCATCGGCCCCGACCAGACAACAGGCTCTGCCTCAGTCTGCACCCCCGCCTCCTCCCCCACCACCACCGCCCCCCCCTCCTGTGTCCTCCACCCCGGTCCAGCAGCCCCCACCCAAGCCTTGTCTCTCTGCTTACGGTTCGCCCGTGGCCCCCGTGAAACCCACCGCAGGCCTCCCAGGCCAGACCCCTCCCCAGCAGCAACAGCAGCCCCAGTCCTACTCCCCCAGCCAGCCCCCACCATCACACCACCCCCAGCCCTACGGGGGTTTCAGCTCCCCTCAGGCTCAGGACTTGAGCTCTGGAGCAGGTGGCACAGGAAAAGTATACGGAGGACTAGGGACAGGGGGTCGCTCATTCTCTGCCGAGGTGGTGTATGGGTCAGACTCAGGATACAGCTCACTGCCAGCTTCCCTAGCGGGAGCGTGCAGTCCCTCGCTGGGGTATGGAGGCCCAGGGCACTCCCCTGCCCTGCTGGGGTCCGGAGGGGGTGGTGGATCAACCGGAAGTGGGGCAGGTTCCGGGGCCGGTGGAAGTGGCGCGGGAAGTGGAGGCGCAGGATCTGGAGGTGGGGGTAGCAGTGTGGGTAGCGGGGGTGGAGGAGGTGGCTCCTACCACCTGCTGGACTCCAGCCCTTCCTCCTCCAGCAACTCTGGCATCGTTCGGCCTGGGCTGCACTCTCCCGCTCCCACCCGCCCAGCCCAGTCTCCTGGGGGAGCCGGAGGCAACAAATACCTCTCCTCCGTCATGTCCCCCGCCTTCCTGTCCTCTCCACAGGGGTACCCTGACACCCGGGGTCCTCAGCAGCAGTCATACAACCCCACGCCTCCCAAGTCAAAACCTGACTCCGACATGCTGGGAGTGGAGCACTCTCATGACGAGGAAGAGGATGATGACGACGACTTCCTGATCCAGCACTTGCTTCATGTCCAGAGCCCGGCACCCCACCCAACGCAGCACCACCCCCAGCAGCCCTCACAGCAGCCACCCCAGTCCGTTCCTCAGGCCAGAGACGGGGGAAAAGGGCTGGCCTATGACCTTAACAAGGCCTCTGAGGAGCGCTACCATCTCCAGAGTGTCATTCGCACCAACAGTGCCACCAACAGCACAACTCCTGATATTGCAGGCGCTGCGGGAGGGAGTGGCCTGGAGAGCCAGCTCGAAATGTCATTGAAGAAACAGCAGCAGGCGAAGAACGAAAGAGTGTTGTCTGGAGCAGGGGCCAGCGGAGGTCGTCGGGGGGCCGAGTCCCTCTCTCACCCCCACCGCCATGCCCCCCACCCTCACGACTCCCTCGGCTCTGTGGTGCACTACGGGAGGGACGACCCCTACTCGCAGCATGCGCACTCACAACACCCGCACCACCCCTCACATGCCTCCTCGCAACACCCGCAGCAACACCCCCAACACACCCAGCACTCCCAACTCGCCCACTCACACACCCACTCCCATTCTCACGGCCACCCTCACATGGAACTGAAAAAGGCCCCAGATCCATCAGACCTGTCGTACCTGCGGAAAACCCCCGACCAGCAGCAGCAGCAGCAACCACGGCAATCCCAGTCCTCCCTTTCACTCATGGACTCCCCACCCGACCCAGCCCAGCACGCCCCCACTGCACATATGCTCCAATCCGTCCTGTCTCACACCACACGCAACAAGATGGAGGCCCAGCAAGCTCCTTCTCAGCAGCAGCAGCAGCAGCAACACCCCATGAGCCAGCAGGCCATGATGGGGTCAGCTGGAGGAGCAGGGCCAGGAGGGCCAACAGGGGTGGATCCCCAGCCTCAGTCGTCACAGTTGCAGCTCCAGCTCCAGTCCCAGGCTATGGAGACACACTATGGCCGGGGACCCCCCCAGCGGGACCAGAGCCAAGCCAGCCAGAACTCAGTGTCCCCATTGGACATGCTGGAGCGCTCCCTCTCTCGGACCAATAGCAGGGACAGTGGGGGAGCTCCAGAGAGAGGTGGCGCGGTTGGGGTGGGGCTAGGAGATGGAGGCAGTAGTGACAGACACAGACAGCAGCAGCACCGGCTGCCACCCCATCACCAGTCCCACCATCCCCAACAAACGGCCTCTGAGCTCCACGATTTTCTCTCTGAGCCAGACATGGGCCTATCGACACCCTCTCATCTGCACCATCTCAATCCACACCACGCTCTCCCCCATGCTCTCCATCAACAGCAGCCCCACCCTCACCACCCCCTTCCTCACCCCCACGCTCACTCCCACTCCCACCATTTGGCTCCCAATGTGGGGCCTCAGCAGCAGCAGCAGCCTCAACAGAGGGACCAAGAGCCCCAGCTCTCCCAATCACAGCTGGACCAGCTCAAAGAGCATCAGTTTGACACTGTGAGGCCTGTGGGGAAAGCGGAGCAGGACCAAGCTCAGCAGCAGCAGCAACAACAGAGGTTTGTGCCTCTTACCTCCATCTGTTTTCCGGATTCCCTTTTGCAGGACGAGGACCGCTCCTTCTTCCCCGGCATGGAGGACATGTTTTGCTCTGACGATTTCAAGTCAAGCTGTGCCGGGGGAGCCGGGGCAAGCCAAGGGGTGCAAGAGGGTATGCCTGAGGCACGTGGACAGGGACAAGAAGGCATGGAGGGCATCAAGACAGGCGATGACGGAGGTAGCTACGACATGATGGGTCATCATAGCGACCAAGGGTACGGACAGTACTGCCACAGCCTCTCGGAAACCGGAAACGGCACCATGCACCTAGACCTGGATTCCATGAAGACCCACGAGCTCCCCTCCACTGTGAACACTGAGCAGCTTGGCCTCATTCAGTCGCAGACCTCCGGCCTCGGAATGGGCGGTCCGGTAGGTGTACCCGGGGACGTCTCCGGCAACAAAATGATGGGTGGCCCAGGCATGGGCGGAGGTTCAGGCCCAGGGGGACTGACATCTCCCATCTTCTGTTCCTCTCGACCCAAGAAACTGCTGAAGACCAGCTCCTACCACCTGCTCAAGCAGCGGCGTGACCCGCAGCCTCAGGTCAAGAAAAGCTACGCGCAGGAATACGAGTTTGAGGACGATGAGGATAAGGCTGACGTCCCAGCCGACATCCGCCTTAACAGTCGTAGGCTACCGGATTTACTTCCTGACCTCGTGTCTAGCTGCAGGAAGTCTGGTGGGGCATCTGGCGTGGGCGCCCTTAGCCCATTGATTGGCAACCTTGACTTCTGCCATCCCTCGGGGTACCCTTCTCTCGGCCCACCTCCTCAGCTCCTTCCCCACGAGGGGCCCAAGAAAAGAGGCAGGAAACCGACAAAACCCAAACGGGAAGGACCGCCCCGGCCGCGAGGGCGACCCCGCATCCGCCCCCTCCCGGAACCCTCTTACTGCAGGGGACTTATGGGAGCAGTGGGCGGGGAGAGCCGAAGGGGTCGCGGGCGGGGCAAGGGGCGGGGGAGGAAGGAGGACGGGATGATGGAGATGCACCGGGATATGGACAAAGTACAGAACGTCCAATATCAGCCGCAACAGCAACAACAGCAGTTCCACCAACAACAGCACCTTCAACAGCATCCACACCAACACCACCACCAACAGCAGCATCACCAACCACAGCAACAGCTCCCGCACCACCACCACCACCACCTCCAACAACAACAACAACAACAACAACAACAACAACAACAGCTACACCACCATCATCATCAACAACAACCACCACAGCAGCCCCAGCAATCACAGCATCAGGAGTCTATCAGGCCTATTAAGGTAAGGGAGAGTTGAGTCATAAACAGAAGGTGGTATTTCAATGACATACAGCAGGACCTTCTGGAATAGGGGTCACTGAAATATTGGTTCTTTTTAGATTAATGTGGAGACTGCACTAAACCTTAAACAAGCTTGAAATGCATGTGCTGTGAAACCAAGTACTGCCAATCCTTAACATGTTTTCTGCACTTGGAAGCAGCATCACAAAGGTTTGTCTGTAAAGTAATTCCGTGCAGCCTTGCAGTTCATTTCCTTCCATTTATTTGAAATTCTCTTCAAATAAATGGATCGTAATCTTGAGGTTCTACTGTATATGTCCTGTTATTTCACAGAGCAGAATCCTTGAGTAAACCAGCTACCGTTCCTAACTCAATCATTCTAAGGTCAATACTTCCCAGTTCAGAAAGACATTAGGCCCTACATTTGAAACAGGCATGGTATAATCCATATTCAACTCTCTGCATACACAAGAAAATTAAGAGATTTTACAGTATCACAGTAATTATTAAAGTTAGCATAATGGTTGGGTAGCACGCTCACTTGTGGCAAATCAGAGTTGGAATGGGACCAGGACATGGCTAGACATGTTTATGTTGAGCACCAGAGTGATAGTATTAGTTCCCACTAATTGAATTTCTGTCTTCCTTTTTATCCCCGCTTCCCTTTCATCCCCCTTAATTCAATACTCTTGTTCCTCTCCTCCCCATCTACTGTTCCTCATCTCCCTCTATCCAACACTCTCAATCCCCCCCTTTTCAGATCAAGCTGCCCAACCCCTCAATGCCCCCATCAGACTCGTTACTGAGGACGGACTCTTTATCCAGCACCGACCCAGTTCTTTCTGACGGCTCGGTGGGCTCAGCACCATCCCTTGGCCTCAGCCCTGGTCCCACCACCGGCATGGACATAAACAGAACTGACATGAACCGGACACAGGAGAAAATGAAGCAGAAATCTCAGGAGGTCAGTGCAAGAACAAAAACGGGTTACATTTAAGTGTTTAGATAATGATACCTTTATATGATAGCGTACATCATATGTGTCACCTTCTAATGCTTTGGTCCGCATATCGGGATCTGATGTAATGATCAGACTTTTCTTTCGAAAAATGTGAAAACATTTCCGCATTGTTGAAAATCAATGACACATCGCTAGTCAACTAACACAGCTTGTTTTGTGAGCCTGCTAACAATCTAAAGTAGTGTTCTAGTTAACTAGGTAGCAGTGGGGATTACTCACCTAATCCATTGCGTTGCAGTATTTTGGCTTGACTAGCGAGTTTGTGTTGTGATTCTCAACAACGTTGTAACGTAGTTCCGAGTTTCAAAAGAAAAGTCAGAACATTTTGATTGGTTGACGATATGCGGACCAAAACACTTGAACATGTCACATATTGTGGCAGGTAGCCTTGAGATCAGAGTAGCCAGAATTTGGAACGTCATGGGTTCAATGCTCAGTGCAGATTGAGGGGGTGTGAGCCAGCAAATAGGGCTGCTGGCATCACATCTAAGGTGCCTAGTGCCTACTACTGCTGATGTGTCCAAGGCACTTAACCCCTAACTGCTCCAGGTGCTCTGACCTGTCGGTGTATGGAAAAACACAGATTTCAGTTTTCCTGTTATAATAAGTAATCTTCGTCTTCTTAATATGCAAATCTATGAACTTGGTCTGTCCTTCACTGTTAAGGTTGATTGTTATTAACAAATGTTGTCCTGCCACTGCATTAGGAAGAGATTAGTATGTGAATAATTCATGTTTGGCAGAGCTTCGTACTTCATACAGGTAGTGCTGTGGTAGATTTTGGATTCGTCTTCGGGAAATGACAAAGGTATTTCAATTGTAAATCTTCTGGCAGGCACAGACTGTAGGAGTTGTAGTTTTGTTACTTAAAAAAAACAATTGTGGGTATGTCACATCTTATCAATGCTAATTTTACAATGCCAATTTTTGAGGGTTGATGCTCTGTGGTGTGTGATAGACTGGCTATGATTTTGCTAAGAAAGCTGGCATTTCTGATATGAGTGCTGTTACGTTATTGTTAACATCTGAAAGGCATAGGGAATGGTTTAGGGAACTCTTATAACATTATCAGTTCACAGTTCTATAACCTAATTTTGTTAGGAAACATATTGAGTTATGTATCATCAGTAGTTTGAACATTATAGTAGCAGCCATGTATGGCATCAGTTATTATATCAGTTGTGCTAGACTAGTTAAGATGAAGTCTTTTTTTTGTGTGTGTGTAGCATTTGATGTTCTGAATTCCATCTGTTGTCTGCTGGTTGGTTGTCGTACTGTAAAATGGAAATGGCTGTAGTTGCCTCAGCAACAGTGAGGGTGCAGACATAGGCAAGTAGCCAGTGTAGGCTGTGTGATTTGCAGGGGTTGGGGGAAAGGTAGATATTACGATGTAGGCAAATTCACTGCTGATTTGATCGCCACTACTCCCAATATATGATTTTTATTCCAATTTCACTATATCCAATGTATTCACTGACCCCCATCTGGTCTAGTCTTTTCTATAAATATTGACGTCTGGATGTCTCTTGACTATAACAATGTTTGTTTGCATCGTATAATCACTAATCTACGTGAGACAAAACATATATTCAACTAGGGCATTCATTCCAAAATGAGCACTCTATCAGCAAACGAAGAGAGCCGATTTACTCATACCTTTAAATTGTGCGGGTATGGCTTTTGATTGAGTAGGGTTTTTGAACATCAATTTTCTTTTGATGTCACCACAGATGACGTGGGAGAGTGAAATGGATGACCAGCTGACCCCGGAGGCGTGGGCTGCCATGCAGAAGCTCTCCAGTTTGGTAAGAATCCCAGAAGCCTACAACACCTAATAACTCAGAGTATCATTTATAATTCATAACTCATAGCTCACAAGTCATAACTCGGAGATAGTCTCATCTTTTGAGGCTAAAAAAGGCTGCTATTACCTCAGAGGTGTGGGCAAACTGTCTGCAGGAAAAACAAAGACATCTTCCATGATGAAATGTGGTATTGATTAACAGCAACAAGAATCACAATAGGGACATAGTCCACAAATTATTTTTCAAGCCTCTGAGGTATAGGTGGTAAGACAATATCACATTCACCAACAACACAACAGATAGCTTGGGTAGCTAAGGATATGTGTGGCATATTAACTGCCAATAGGGGGCGAAAAGGAGACTGAACCTAGAGTTGTGATTGACAGCCAGCCCCCTCTGACTGACAATAAACGACAGAGAAAGGGAGAGAGAAGGCTGTTGCCAGGGTAGCTGTTGCCACGGTTACTCAATTATAGCTACCACCCTCGGACCCCCCCTGCTGTTTGCTAAGGTGAACTACTTCTATTCAGGGGGAGAGAAAGGGGTTTTAAAGGATCACTAAAGATATATCCGTCTTCCTAATCCTCATTATTTCCTTTCTTCCTCTTATTATTTTCCTCCCCTGTTGCTCTCTGCTTTCCTTCTCCTTCTTTCTCCCTCTCCTCTCCCTTCCCCTCCCCTCCCCTCCTCTCCCATCCTCTCCTCTCCTCTCCTCAGACGGAGGACAAGACCCCAGAGTTGAAGTCCGGCTTCATGGCGTCTTTCCTGGACTTTCTCAAAACGGGAAAGAAGCAGCCGGGCCCGGGAGCCGGGCCACAGGGCCTGGGCCCGGCGGGAGGAGCGGAGGCCGAAGACTCTGGGAAGGACGGGCTGCGGCCCATGTCCCCGCCTCCTCCTCCGCCGCCTCCTCTCCCCCCGCCTCCTTTCGTGGAAGGGGAGGGTGAGGGCGGGCTGGGCTTGAGCAACTGCCCCAGTCCCTGCAAGCGCCTGGACGAGGAGCTGAAGAGGAACCTGGAGACCCTGCCGTCGTTCTCCTCCGACGAGGAGGACTCGGAAGGCAAGAACCAGGACCTGCAGAAGAGCATCTCCTCGGCCATCTCCGCCCTCTATGACACACCCCACACGCTGACCGCCGCGGTGGCTCCACCCCCGCCCACGCCTTCCCCCCCGCCCACCCCGCAGGCCCCGCGAGCCTTAAGCCCGCCGCTGCCACCGACGCCACCGACGCAGACACACACGGACATGGCAGACGCAGGGGGCGCCGAGGCCGACGCACTTACGGACACACACACCCACGCGCAGGCCCACGACGCCCGGCCAGACCCGCCGTCCCCGGAGCTCGCTGGGAGCGAGGGGACAGGAAGGGAGGAGGAGCGGCGAGAAGAGGCGCAGGAGAAAGACGAGGAGGAGGAGGAGGAGGGGGTGGAGGAGAAAGAGGAAGAGGAGGAGAGGTTGAAGGATATTGAGAATGTAGACTGGAGGGGTGTGGAAGAGGAGGAGGAAGAGGGGGAAGAGGAGACAGAGCCTAGCTTTGAGATGCTGGATGCTCCTAAAGTGGAAGGTGAGATACAGGCAGTCATGGTACTAAAATTGTGTATGACAGTGTCATGTTGATGTTCGGTATGATGTTTGTTTTATTTTTGGTTTCTGAGAGGGCTTTAAAGGAATTGATCCGTGATATGTTTAAAAGGAATTGATCCGATGTAAATGCCATGATAAGGAAGTGGAGGTCAAACTAGAAAAGGAATTTCCTGTCGAAAACGTGTGGGCTTGCTTCAGTTTGGCGGAACTGTAGACACTGATGTTTTGGAGACGGAGCGTCGTGTGTGCACTGTAGATCGCGGTGCTAGACCACTGGACCACCCCGGGCCGTGAGCAATCAGAACTCTTTGACGCCTGTCTCCAGCAAGTGCATAGCGGGGCAGCTGATTCGGTTCATCAGCCGACATCAGACCCCTAAAAGTAAAAAAGATGGCATCTGTGGTGACTTGATGCCACTATTATCCCAACAGTGTACCACTAATCATGGACTGACAGTCGTACTAGTGACATTAGTAGACCAATCACTAGTCAAATGTGCGAAGATATTAAGTGTGCAAATGATAGACCGATGGTCAAATTCATAACTCTTGTATGTAAAAAGACCCATGCTTCATGAAAGATTGTAAGGACGGGGGAATAGGAGTAGGAAGAGTCAACGAGGGAGAGGGAAGAGGATCGCCAGTGGACTGTCAGGTTGTAGGTGTCGGGCTTGCCGATAACCGTCCTATCTTTGACCAGTTTACTCAGACAGCCAATGGCGGTGTGACTGCGGACCACTTCCCATGGGCATTTTAGATCGACGCTTGTGTGACAGTCGACGTTTACTATCAGGATAACATTCAGCATTTTAAAATCAGGATTACATTTGTACAATTCACTGTACTCTCTTTTTGACTTGTCCTCACTTGGGATTCAGACTACATAATTTGTTTTCCGCGTGCACGCGCATAAAACGCGCACTGGCGCTCAAAATAAAGACGTAATTTCACCAAAAACTAGAGGGTGGCAACAATTATAATTTCTTAAATAGCGGTTAAGTCATTAAAGCCGAGCAGGTGATTTTATATAGAAGGTGATCAAATACCAATATATCCTACAGCTGCAGCGGAACATGCAACATGTGCATTACACACACACACACACACACACACACACACACACAGAAAGATCAATACGAAGTAGGCCTACATGAGAGTACACGCACAAAACCGGCTAACGTTACTCATTAACTGTTTACACAAGTAAAATCACAGTGTGACAGTCAGATGGAGCATTCGGTAAACAACAACAGCAAGGTAATGCTATCAGTTGAGTTAAAGAAAACCAACTCTTACCTTTGAGGACACCAACATGAGCCCTGCTTACCCGTACCTCCACCGTTCTGTTCGTGGTGATTTTAGAGGCAATAGATTATTTTTGCCCCGCGCATATTGCTATGAATAGTTCGAAGCTAGGTGCTTGCACGTTAGGTGCGAGAATGCTCGGTTAACCCATTAGCGGGAACATTATTTGTTTCACAAAATAGGCTGATTTAATTGACCATGAACATCAGAGACATACATTACGAATGTTCATTTAAAATACTCTATACTGAGCACTGGTATAAGAACATGAACCAGAGAACAGCAGTAAATGCAATAACCCACAGTCGTCGCTGATGATGTTGCATTTTCGATTAGGATACGTTTACGGGATTAAAGGGACCGGCGACGGGCGAAGAGAGAAATCCAAATGTCCCGCTAAATTCGGACCAATCACAAAACTGTTTTGAAAGCGCGCTTGAGAGCGATTCAGTCTCGATTGCAGTGCGAACACAAACGACGAGGTTAATTGCAACATTGTAACATATTGTAATTAACTACGCCCTAAATCGTAATGAAATGTAGGTCTGGAAGCGGCCTAAATCTAGCTTCAATCTGCTTTTTTTCTGTTCTCCGGTCATAATAACTCGCTGCCTTTCTGCACAGCCTGAATCAAAGTGGACTGTCTGAATCAATTAGTGGCGGAGGAAATTCATTCGTGGCGGCCCGCCACGAATAAATGCATATAGAGGAAACACTGGTGTCTCGTGCCTTACTTTGTGCGCCGCCATGAGGAGGATGACGAGGATTTCCCTGGTCAGTCGCGGTCACACATACCCCCATACCAGGGAAATTCCATGGATCAATCTACTGGGAAGGCTCGTATGTGTGAAAGGGGTTTCAGTTTCCTGTTCTTAGCTGACAGGAGTGGCACCCGGTGTGGTCTTCTGCTGCTGTAGCCTGCTTCAGGGTTCCACGTGTTGTGTGTTGAGGGATGCTCTTCTGATGCTCTTCTGCATGCCTTGGTTGTAACGAGTGGTTGTACAGGAAAATCACACAGATCAGCACTTTCTGAAATACTCAAACCGGCCTGTCTGGCACCAATAACCATGCCACGTTCAAAGTCACTTAAATCACCTCTCTTCCTCATTCTGATGCTTAGTTTGAACTTCAGCAGATCGTCTTGTCCATGTCTACATACCTAAATGCATTTTGTTGCTGGCATGTGATTGGCTGATTAGATATTTGCGGTAACGAGCAGTTGAAAAGGTGTACCTAATGAAGTGGCCGGTGTATATCTTTTATATACATTTTAAAAATATATTTCATGTTTTATAATAATAAATACATTATAACGCAATATTATGAGTTGCTGCCACATGATTGGCTGATTAGATATTTGTGTTAATGAGCAGTTGAAAAAGGTGTACCTAATGAAGTGGCCGGTGAGTGTATATCATTATATTATATTATATAATGTTATAATGTAATGATACTAGACATTTCATGGCTGTGAGAACATAAAACAATTATGAATATATTAAGAGATAGTAGTAAAAGAGGATAAAGTTCACACCAGGCTGAAAACACAAGAAAACATTTTTTTGAGTGTTTAGTTATTAAGACCGCTGACCACTCATACCACAAATCTGCTAGCTGGGATTATTTATAGTCTGCAGTTTATCAGGTATGGAGTTTCATAGTGTATTAATAGAATTCTACGTCCTCAACTCACTGATTCTAACATCACCTGGGAAACGACATTCAGACACTCTAAAAACCACAGGCATTAAAACAATTGAAATCTTAAGAACATTATTGGAATTATGTTTCAGATACAACAATAATAATAGCCCTAAAAGAGACTTGTTTCCTCTCCCCACAGATTCTCCATCTGAGCCTCCCCTTGCCCCTGTACCCCTCTCCCCACCATCCCTCTCCCCCTCCCCGGCTACCCCCTCCTCCCCCCCGCCGCTTTCCCTCCCTTCTCCCCTCCCCCTCCAGCAAGACGAGGAAGAGGAACAGCAACAGCCGTCCCCTGAACAACACCACCACCACCCCGCCTCTTATCCACCTCCCGACCAATCTCTCATGGCCCTGCCCTCTCCCCCTTACCCACCGCCTCCCACGCTCCCCCCTTCTGCCACCCCTCCTCTCTCCTCCTCGCCTCCTCCCCTCACAGACCTGGAGCAGGCACAGGCCTCTCCTTCCTCTCCTTCCTCCCCGCCGTCGTCTCCCCCTACCCCGGAAGATGCGCCTATTCCCAAGATCACCTCGTTGCACCTGGCCAAGAAGCAGGGCAACGCGGCTATCGCCGGGGAGAGCGAGGAGGAGGACAGTGAGAGCGGGGGCGAAGGCATCTTCCGGGAGCGGGACGAGTTTGTTGTGCGGACTGAGGACATCGGTACTCTCAAGGTGAGGGGGGATGAGAGTGGTGTTTTTTTGGGCCTGGGGGTATTGTCTTTTGTGTGTGTGTGTGTGTGTGTGTGTGTGTGTGTGTGTGTACACATTTGTATGAGCTTTAGTCTATAGTAATCACCCTATGTGTTGTCTGCTTTAGTATTAAATATGTTGTTTATATGTCTTCTCTCTTATTATTGCTATCATTTCAGGCAAAATGCGTAATTCTAAAATAATCCCGGGAAGTCAATACAAGCTTGTCTTGTTATGATATCTATGAGGCACGGATGCGCAGAATGATGATATTTTGAGAACATACTAACAGTGCCCTTAGTCCTTCTCTCTTTGTTACATGGCTTTATGTTAACGTTTATGTATCATTAGGCCACACAGAATTACCATTACTATTCATCCAATCAAATTGCTTTGTAATTGGAGGTCCTGAGTATGTAATGCAGGCTACAAACATTTTATATGCAAATATTCAAGTCCTTATTGGGTGGAATAGGCCTATATGCACAATGCTGAATGACATTACCCAAATGCTGTTTAGTTGTGGGAGGAGAACACAGGCATTACGCCCATTAGGATTATTTGCCGTGGCCAATTATTGACATATAATCACATAATGACATCATTGCAAGTATGGCATAGAATCAATCACAACGTTCACCACAGTTAGAACCAAATGTATCGGCTCCAGTTGCAGTCTTGACAAACGTCCTCCTCTGTCTCCTCAGATGGCCCTGCAGACCGGCCGCGAGCCGCCCCCCATCTGGAGGGTGCAGAAGGCCCTGCTGCAGAAGTTCAGTCCTGAGATCAAAGACGGACAGAGGCAGTTCTGTGCCACTAGCAACGTTAGTTCACATACCACTTCCCCCTTTCAATCAAGTCTCTCTCCTCCGCTTTAAAGTTAGCTATCAGTGATTAGAGAGTCCAAATTAAATATGACTACTAAATACCTGTGTGGCAGTAGAACAGGTGTAGTACCTCATCGTTATTAAAGCCATATGGACTTATTACTGTATTGTTTATGTTTTCGTTGACGTAGGATTTTTGGAACAAATGATGTATATAGCTTAAAGTCATGTTGTCGAATTCCTTGAGCACAACAGATTTCAAACGAGCATTTCCAGTTTTAAGTTAGCATTTTCCACATTGTTTCCATTTTTTTCTGCTGACCCTGCTCACTCAGAGCATGTTTGATTATGGGTAATGAGGTGAGTGTCGAACTGACATGAGCTGCAGATTGTATAGACACACGCGTAGACGACATGATTAGTCAGACCCTCCCCAGTTTTTTTTTATACAGAAAATTATATTAACCCTAATTTTCAGAACAGAGGATTATTGTAGTCTTACAGTTTTGACCTTTCTCCCTAGTATCTGGGTTACTTCGGCGATGCCAAAATGCGGTACCAGCGTCTGTACGTGAAGTTCTTGGAGAACGTCAATAAAAAGGACTACGTCCGAGTGTGCTCGCGGAAACCTTGGCACAGACCCGGTCTCACTCTGAGGTATGTTCTCTCTGTGTGTCCGCTGTGTGTCTGTGCAATACTCCAATGTGTGTTGTCAGTGTCGCCTTAATGGCTAATCCCCTAGCCAATATCTCTTGTGCGCTGGAGTAGCTCCTAAATCAATACTGGGCTGTTACCATTATTGCTAACACCTACAACAGGCCACTGTTGAAAAGGTTCACACTGCCATCGCAAACGGTGGTTTACCTCAGAGCCGCCGCTGCAGCGGACACAAGGTGTGATGCGCTGCCGAAAGCCACCACTAGGTAGCGACAAGACCCTTCCTTCTAATCACTCAGATAACAATGAGAGAGAGAACGGTTGGCGATTATTTGTCATTTTGAACTTCTAACAATGCTAAAATGTAAAACAAAACACACAAAAAAACAGGCAGGATAACAGAGGAGAGAAAGTAAAGGTTTATTAGTTTGAGTCTACACAGTTGGAGCTGCTCTATGGCTGTTCACCATCGTTCCACTGACTGCCCACTGTCTGTTTGCTACGCTTCCTCCTCCAAGCGTAGAGCCGGCTTTCAGTGGGATTTATCTTTGCTGTTTTTTTGTCAATTAACAGGCGCCAGTCACTGCCCAAGCTCCCACCCCCGGCCCTTAACCAAACTCCCCATGTAGAGAGAGAAGAGAGGGAGAGAGATAGACAGAGGGAGAGAGAGCAGAGAGAAAGAGAGAGGGAGCAGAAAGAGAAGGAGCAGAAGGAGAAAGAACAGAAGGAGAAAGAACAGAAGGAAAGAGAGAGGGAACAGAAGGAGAAGGAGCAGAAGGAACGAGAGAGGGAACAGAAGGAGAAGGAGAGGAAGGAGAAGGAGAAGGAGCAGAAAGAGAAGGAGCAGAAAGAGAAGGAGCAGAAAGAGAAGGAGAGGAAGGAGAAGGACAAAGAGAGAGAGCAGAAGGAGAAAGAGAAGAAGGAGAAGGTGAGGGAACAGAAGGAGAAAGAGAGGGAGTTGAAGGACAAAGAGAAGGAACAGAAGGAGAAAGAGAGGGAGCTGAAGGAGAAAGAGAAGAAGGAGAAGGAGAAAGAGAGAGAGCAGAAGGAGAAAGAGAGGGAGCTGAAGGAGAGGGAGCAGAAAGAGAAGGAGAGGGAGAGAGAGCGGAGGGTCAAGGAAAAGGAGAGAGAGAGGGAGAAGGAGAGAGAAAGGGAAAAGGAGAAACAGCGAGAAAGGGAGCGGGAAAAAGAGAAGGAAAGGGAGGAGAAAGAGAGGAAAAGCCAGCTGTCTCAGGAGAAGGTGGAGAGAAGGGGCAGTGGAATTGAGCGAGGGAGAGTTAAGGAGGAGAAAAGAGCAGGAGGGGGAGAGAAAAAGGTGGAGCGTTCCTCTAGGGTCAGGCCTGTGAAAGTGAAGACGGAACCTCCTCCCAAGAAGAGGAAGAAGTGGCTAAAAGAAGTCCCCTCCTCCTCTGAGTCGGACTCCTCTGCAGACCCCCCAAGTGAGGATGAAGGTGAGGAACTGTACACGCTACTTTGTCTGTAGAGTAAGTGTCTGAGAGAGTAAGAAGATAACATGGGGCCGGTTGCATAAACATAGATTAAGACTGGTCTAAGCCTTAGACTAGTCTTATATTCTCATGTTAGACCAGTCTAATTAATACTGCCTGTTGCATAAAAAAATAAGACTGACTTATTTTGAGGTTAGAAAGTTAGCCTCCTTCCCCTAACCCTAAGCTTGATTTAAGAGCTGTGTTGCTATGGGAACGAGTCAGGGCTAGTAGCTAGGTAACACTGTAACTCCAGCGCGGTAAACTACATCACTGGTTAAAACAGCTAAGCAGTATACTTTTCTCCACATTATATTCCTCCAATATACATACGTTTTCAGCAGAAGAAATCTCAGATCTTCCGCCCCAGGTGTAGCTGTTTCGGCCGCAATTTTTTTTTTCTTATTTCTTATTTTACCTAGAATGCATTGTGTGACAGGCTATCTAAGTCAGTCTTACTTTAGTCACTCATAGGTGAGCTTTATGCAACAGGAACATTTTAGAGTCTATAGCAAGACTGACTTTAAGTGCGATCTAAGTCTTAGACTGGGTCTATCTTTTTGCAACTGGCCCCAGGTGTCTCATGTTGGATGTCTTTGTCTGTGTTGTACATGTACATGTATTCTTTATCCCGTCTGTGTGAAACTCTTTGACATTAGCTATACCTATATAGAGATGGGCATTCTTTCTGTTACATGTATTTGAAAGAATAATTTAAGTAGTTCCCCTAAATTAAAACATGGTATCCATTTACGTCTTAAATTCACTTCTCAACAATATTGGGCTTAATAATGGCTTAAATAGCCTTAAATACATTTTAAAATGGTATAAATGGAGCTGAGGTGATTTGGAATTCACACTTTGTAAGAGTCTCTAGGCACAGAGGGAGGTCGACACAAAGGAACAGCTGTAAATACGTTTTTATTTGTTTACAGCACGGCTCAGCAACGTCACTGACGTGCTGAGCGAGTCTTTCAAAATAATAAAGAATAAATACTAAGCGCAGCACGCGGCCGTCACTGCCGCTCCGCCCACCCGCTGCGGCGACTTCAAGCGGCGCTGACTCCCCTTTCGGGACTCAGCTGGCTCTGCCGTTGTTCTGTTGCTTTCTCTCTCTCTCTCGTCTCTCTGTCTCTCTCCAACACCTCGGCAGGTTTTCCCCGTCTCCTTCACTCCCGAGGGAACAAACACACACAGGTTAAATAGACCAGTGGGATAACGAGTCTGATCACTGACACCTGTCCGTAATCAGCTCATTATTCCCCCCCCAACGACAGTCTGGCTCCCTCTGCAGGCCAGAACGCGCCATGCTCCCCACACACCCCCACCGCCAGTTCGAGGCCGGGAACACAACCGGCCGATAGCCTACTCCCCCCCCCCCCTGCACGGGAGAGGAAGTCGGCCACGACCATCTGCGCCCCCGGCCTATGAACCACTATGAAATTGAAGGGTTGCAACGCGAGGTACCACCGGGTGATCCTCGCGTTGGTATCCTTCATGCGGTGGAGCCATTGTAGGGGAGCATGGTCGGAGTAGAGGGTGAACGAGCGCCCCAGCAGGTAGTACCGGAGGGCGCCGACCGCCCATCGAATGGCCAGGCACTCCTTCTCCACCGTGCTGTACCTGCCCTCCCGCTCCGACAGCTTTCGGCTCAGGTACAGCACCGGACGGTCGGCTCCGGCGGTCGGCTTCCGGCGCGGAACCGGTGGCGATGTTCCTCTGGGCTGAGCCCCAGCCAGTCCCGGATCGCCTTGGCCACGATGGTGTAGTCGGCTTGGGCGGCCGCCGGGAGCCCGTGCGCCGCGATCTGCGCTTCCCCGGTGAGGAGGGGCAGCAGCTGGGACGCCCATATCGGCTCCGGCCACCCAGCCGCCCTGGCCAGCCCCTCGAAGGTTGCGAGGAATGCCTCCGGGTCATCCCGTTCCCCCATCTTCTGGGGCCGGACCCGGGGACGCCCCTCGGCTGGTTCGGTCCGGACGAGTAGCTCCCGGAACCTGGCCCGCTCCTCGGCCTGTCCCCGCGACAGCTCCGTGAACAAGGCCATCTGGTCCTGCTGCATACGGGCCAGGTGCGCCACCACCTGGCCTAGTTCTGCATCCATCGTCCTTTCTGCGTGTGCCGACCCCCTCTCTGTGCCCCACGTTGGGTGCCAGATGTAAGAGTCTCTAGGCACAGAGGGAGGTCGACACAAAGGAACAGCTGTAAATACGTTTTTATTTGTTTACAGCACGGCTCAGCAACGTCACTGACGTGCTGAGCGAGTCTTTCAAAATAATAAAGAATAAATACTAAGCGCAGCGCGCGGCCGTCACTGCCGCTCCGCCCACCGGCTTCCCCTCTCGGGACCCGCTGCGGCGACTTCAAACGGCGCTGACTCCCCTTTCGGGACTCAGCTGGCTCTGCCGTTGTTCTGTTGCTTTCTCTCTCTCTCGTCTCTCTGTCTCTCTCCAACACCTCGGCAGGTTTTCCCCCCCTCCTTCACTCCCGAGGGAACAAACACACACAGGTTAAATAGACCAGTGGGATAACGAGTCTGATCACTGACACCTGTCCGTAATCAGCTCATTATTCCCCCCCCAACGACAGTCTGGCTCCCTCTGCAGGCCAGAACGCGCCATGCTCCCCACACACTTATTTATAAATTAGCCCTGCCTGCGACTTCTAAGCCCAGATGTACCCCTTGAGGTTGTCAGTCTCAGTTTCCGTCAACTCAGAACCCTGAAGTCTGACTTAGTGAGACTATGGTTTACTGTACGTCTGTGGCATCCACGCAAGAGGTCCCCAGTCCCCCCCCCCCCCAGTTGCAGATCTCTCCATGGGGGAAGGTCAAAGGTAGGTGGAGGTTAATTGGAATAAGGCCTATGACATGTCCCAGACGTAGCCCTGGTACCACAAGGTTGACTGCATCAGTGGCCTGCATACAGGAAGTCCCTGGTTGTGACCCAACAGGTTACATCAAAAACATCTGTGCCCTGTGCCTGTGCCCGACACTGATATTAGAACGTCTTGACAAATGTGAGGAATGCCCATGTATCTTTTCCCATCTCTGTCCCTATACTTGTTTGTGGATGTATGTGTACATGTAGCTCTGTATGTGTGTGTGTGTGTGTTTGGACATGTGATTGCGTATGTGAGGAAGTGGTTGTCTTAGTTGACCCTGTGTGTCTGTCTGCTCTCTGTCCCGTAGTGCCAGTCAGAGGAGGGGTGAACAGCAGAGCCATGAGGGAGATGTTTAGGAGCTACGTGGAGATGCTGGTCAGCACAGCTCTTGACCCTGACATGATCCAGGCCCTGGAAGACACACACGGTGAGGGGAGGGTGTGACAGTGTGAGAAAATGGGGCAGTATGCTTTTGTGAAAGAAAGAGTTAGGTGATCATGTGAGAGAAAAAGAAAAAAAGAAAGATGGAATGCGTTCCGTTTCCTTTCGATGTCTCCTATACTTTATCTGTCCTGGGGCCTCATTTATAAAAAAGTACTTGAACGTCATCTTTGACTTTCACGTAAGCGAATTTTTCTAAACGGACGTAAGCATTATTTATAAAATGGGCTGAGATGGTTTAAACCAGGCACATGCTTATACTCAGTACTCAAGTTGTAAAAGAAAATCAGGGGAGGTGGTGGATTTTATCATATGAGGACAATTTTAGCATCCCCTCAGCGTCAGTGACTTCAGTGTCAGTAACTTGGTAAAAATGTCATTGCATGTGTGCGTGCCCCCTCGCACCTTGAAATAGCAGTAATACCACGTTCATTGATAAAATGACATAAAGTATGGAAAGAGGGGGGCGATTTTGACTGTTTTTATTTCTGGGGGGATGCCATCCCCCCTCAAATCGAGTGCTGCTTATACTGTAATAATATAATGGTCTTATTCTTATCAGGTGGTCTTATTCTTATATGGCTGCTCACTCACTTTGCTCACTCCCAGACACCGGAGAAAATCCAGTATAATTTAGCGCGTGGCCGGGCAAGGTCCGTTGTGGAACGCACTAGGCATGTTGAAGGGGAGATAGACAGCTCCGGAGGGATATAAAGGAAGACTGAAATACAATCATAAACATCAGTTCCTTTTCAATCTTGAATTAAACTCATTTTCTCGGCTGATAACAACATCGTTAATTTTATTACGAGCCACTTGCATGAATTACAGTAGGCAGTGCGGCTCACATTCCTGTAATAACTCCGCATAACCAGTAGGTAATGTGCGTACGCAAGTTCAATACTCGACGTAGAGCTACGATCGTTTCCACGGTCAAATTGACTCACGTTGAAATTGTATAAATCACTACGTTGACGTGGTTTTCTACGTACGACACGGGTAAGATCAAAATTTGATCTGAGTACTTTCTATAAATGAGGCCCCTGATGTAGGAAGAGATGGACTGGTGGAAGCACATTCCCAGTGGGATTATTTGTTTTGCTGATGTAGAATTAGTTAACCAAATTCTGCGCGACATGTAATTATGATCGTCCGAAACAAGGATCCAAACGACAACACGTTTCTGTCCTGTTACTAGTGTTAACGAGTGCTTTTACAGCTCCGTTTTGGAACTGACAAGATTGTGGTCCATTGCAACTTAAAGGGAGACTCAGTGATATGACGTGGCCATAAAATAGTGGCAGAGAATGTGAAGAAAGACAAGACAGTTCACTCACCTGTCTTTTTGTCTCACACCTGTCACGTTGCACTAAGGTAGTGTGCCAAGAGTGAAATGTCTTGCTTGAATTAATCAGAAACATCTCCGAAGTCATCCAAATGTCTTGTGGTAATGTCACATCACTGAGTATACCTTTAATAAAATGTGTGTCTATGCTACCTGCACAGTTTAATCACTGTCATTTGGGAACCCTGGAAAGAGAGGTAGCCTGATGGTGTGAATGCTGAAGCAAGCCCAATCAACACGATTTAAAAGGAGTACCTTGAGAGAAAGAGAGAGACAGAACGATGGTCTGGGAGATTGGTAATGGAGTCAGCAAGATGAAAGAGTCATAAGATGACTGAGTTCTAAGAGACTCTAGAAATAAAGAAAATGACAATGACTCTTTGCGCTTTGCCCCTTAGATGAGTTGTACCTCCCACCCATGAGGAAGATTGACAGCTTACTCAACGAACAGAAGAGGAGACTTCTGAGGATAGTGAACATGAGCGCCCAGCACCAGGTACATCCATCTTCCTGTGTATCTCTAATTGTCGATCCGTATCTGTTTATAAGACTTCATTCTCGTATCCGGATGATACTCGTGATCTTACAACTGGGGGTGCGATTTAAATGCTTAAAATGATGCGCGTTGGTCGCAAGTCGAGCTGTGCCAGTCTGTCAGAACGGATATTAGCAAACGTAAAGGGTCTAGTACAGATAAAATGACAGCCTGAATCTGTAATCTTTTGATTACAAATGTATGTACAAAAGTATATGATATGAACTTACACACAAAATCAAAGATCAATAGTTTTTTATTTATTCTTGTACAATATTACCACAGTTTTGGAAGGTATGTATTTTGAGCTGGGATAAACACAGACTGCTGCAGCCGCATGGCGTCCACAGGCTTCTATCAAACTATCTGTCTGAGGTGAACGAGACGGCGTGGGGGGATGAGATGGCGTGGGGGGGTGAGATGGCGTGGGGGGACGAGACGGCGTGGGGGGATGGCGCAGCAATGCTCTGATTCAATCGTGGCAGCAGGCACATCGCACACATCTCCCATTCTGTAAAGTGTACCTGTACAGCTCGTGTGCGTTTCATTTCAGCGCCCATGTTAACGGACTAGAGCAGCCACACTGAACCCAGAACAATTTCATAATGAAGTGAAATTAAACATTATATTATTGATGGCTATTATCAAAGGCAAACTCAATGTACACAGATAAGGCTGGCAGTAGCAGCTCCGCAGTAGAGCCGCAGCAGAAACGCTGTCTGTATGGAAGCCGCAAGCGTGAGAGGCGCAGCATTTTCCGCCATGCACACTGCCGTAACAAGTGAAAGGAGTACTCAGTACACCCCCTAGTTTCATTTACTTTAATTTATTTGCTCGATTTACTAGCGTAATTACAGTGTATGTTGTTATGATAAAGAGGCCTGTGACATATGAAGACTGCAATTACCAGATGTTCCTTTTATCTCCATCCAACTTTCCCACCATTATATTGTGTTGTGAAATCTGTAAAAACAGGTGTTATAAAAAATGTCTTTCTCTTTAGGATGCTCTGCACATGTTCCCCATGATGACGGCAGACCCCCTGGACTCTGGAGCAGTCAAACTGCACCTTGGTGGTGAGGGCTACAACCGCAAAACCCTTAACCGGGTCAAAAAGAGCATACCCAAGCAGCAGGTAAGAACCAGTTGGGCCAATCCACTGTTCGTCAGAAGCTATCCCACAGCTGACACCAATATGTCAAATGTTTGGTCGTTTCTGGGTGCTACTCTTCTATCCTGTGTACTTATGGAGAAAACCACTGACAATATTAGAGGTGCCAACATATACTGTATATAACTGATGAACTATCACACTGTTAACCATTTATTAAAGAGTTATCAACATTACAATAACATACACACGTAACTTAGCATGGTGCTAATTATCTGCTGTACATTATAACATATAAAATAGGGCACTCCAAGTGAAGTAGCCTTACCTTTCATAAGCAATTATGAACTGCAATGCATGTTTATAAGGGACATCAAGTAAAGTCATCCAACATTGCATGATTCATAATAAGTAGTCATAAACGAATAATTCATATCAATGTTTATTCATGCTTGTGTATACTATAGTAATGACAGAGATGTCATTCCATTTTAAGAAAACATAATCCAGTAAGAAACTGCATCAAAGCTAATGGCCTGCTACGGAATGAAAATAGATAAGTTCATGAACGGTTTGAAAGGTGCCTTTCACATTGGCATCAACTGAGAGGCTTGCTATGCGCTATACAAATAACATTTGATTTGACACCAGTGGCCCCACAAAGAATATAGCAAACTGTACTATCAGTGTTTAAATTACAAGTTGTTTCAAGCTTACGACAAAGCCACACTGGTGTGGAGCTAGATAAGTAGCTCTACGTTAGCTAGTCATGATAGTATCAATCAGAGTTGGGAGTATACATGTGCAAGTCTCAAGTGCTCAAATTTGCGACTCGTCCCCCATCTCTGGTATCAATATATAGCTAGCTAGCTACCTTGTGTAGCTAGCTAGTAGCATCACCTTGCTAGTACGTTGTGACTTAGGTTACATCTTTCAATTTTTCTTCGAGGCAGCAGCTGGCCATAGCCTATCGATCGTTTGTACATGTTGTATATCATTTGATAGTTTTGACTAAATACTGAGTACACAAGAGAGCTTGATTATAGGTTGTCAAACCCACTTCCTGGTTTGTGATGTTTTCTGAAAGTTCTACAAAATAGTATTGCCCTATAAATGGTTTAAATACATGTCATGCTAAATTGTAACCAGTTAACCTGCTGTAACAGACAGAGTGACCTGTATATTGTGCCCCAGTAGTAGCCATTCAATCTAAACCTACAGACCTTGACCATCATTGCTTCAGACTGTGATTCTTAGCACAGTGTTGCCTGTGCATTATGTCTGTTGTCTAAACACAGCACGGCCTCAGTTTCAACCATATCTAATGAGGTTAGTCATGGTGCTAAATGTAGGACAGAGGCATAGATAGAGAAAGTACATTAAGAGTAATTACACCCATAATTACACACATCTGGTGTAAAAACTATTTATCAACTATGCAACCGCTATGCAACAATGGATCTAGAGCAGTACCTTTTCCCACTACACGTTCCTCTTGCCATCACTCTGGTCAATGTCAATCTTCATTTCATCTGTCCACATAGCTATACCCATAGGCATGAGCTACTTTTAGTGGGGTCCACATTTAAAACATACATTACAAATAACATTTAACATGTAAAACATACTTAAATTACAAATATCAAACATTAAAATATGTCATACATCATACAATTTGTGACAGAGCATGGTTAAAAAGTCCGCAACTAGGGCAAAATCATTTTTCTGTTTTTTCCAGATTATGAAAGGGTAGATTGTAAGCTTTAAAATGATGTGTCATACATTGAAATCTGAAACAAATTGAAGAAGTCATGGATATTTTAATGGTGATACCCCCTGAACCACCGTACTGAGATAAGTCTTCAGAGACATTTCAGAGACATTTTTCACAGAGGTAATGGGTGGGAACAATAGCTGGTTAACTCCACCCTAATCACTCCCTCAAGACAACCACACCCTCAAGACAACCACTCCCCCATTACACTACCTGTCATTACCTACCTGTCATCTGTCAGTGGGGTTGTCAGCTAACCCTCAGGAAGCAAAATTGCAGGGCTGACACGTTTAAATAGCTAAATAATAATAATAATAATAATAATAATTCAATATTCATGATTCATCATAATTTTATTATGTCCCATTACAAGTACAAGAGAGTAAAATTCATGGCAATGGAAAAAATTAGGCAAGATACAACATTTACATTTACATTTTTGGCATTTAGCAGACACCTTATTCCAAAGCGACTTACAATCAATACATTTGAATACTAAGCATGAGAATCATCAGTCCACCATTCGTAGCAGGAAGAGTAATCTAGCTCAGGCCCGGGGCCATTGATAGAAGGAAAAACCTTCTCCTATCACCTTCTTCTAAAACCTAGTTTTTTGTTGTTTTTTTACACTGGAGAAACAGAGAAACAGTACAAGGGGGGCAATAGAAGTTCTTAGGGACACAGTAGAGGGGAAAGCGGGTGTCTTTACGAGACGTAGTGGTGAGGGGCAGAAGATGTCTCAGGAGGAGCAGTTAAGGTGTAACCTGAAGAGATGGGTCTTCAGTCTACGACGGAAGATGGGTAGTGACTCTGCCGTTCTGACAGCCGTGGGGAGATACAATTGAGCAATACAATAATAGAATGGTAAAAAATTATAATGTTGTGTCCGTGTGTATGCATTTATCATTATAGTCCATAAAGCATCTAGTGGGACTTGGTGTAGTTCCTTCCCATCCGGGCATCAAAGCTGTAGCCTAATAAAAAAAGAAGACAGTACATTTAAAATGATTGCCCACTGTTACCAACACCACTTTTACTAAATACTACTATGTTCATAAAATAGAATTGCTTATACAATGACAATGACAAATACCTGAAGTGCTGGTGACTCATCAAGGTGTCATCTCTCAGAATCTCTCACCTCGTCATTCTGTAACATAGATGTCAGGTCAGAGGTGTGGACACACTGCTAGTGTAGGTTTTCCATAGACTCTCAGTGTACTATTGTTGTACTGTAAGGAGTAGGCTAGTGAAATCATTTCAATCCACAGTATTATTCTACAGCAAATCTACATATCAATGAATTAATCCTTATTTTTGATATAAGGATTACATTAGCGACAACATTAGCGTTCATTACAAAAGCATTTACTTTTTCTATAATCTATTATATCTCTAACAAGGCTAGCTAGCTAGCTAACAAGCTAACACTTGTTTGGCTAGCTGGTACACACAAACACACTAAAATGGTGCATGAAACATATTACACTATGTTGCATGTTTAGTAGGTCTCCAACAAATGTATTTATTCATTATGTTTTATCTTTGACAACGTATTTCTTCCTCCCACCATCTCATTAGTTTTGTAGAGGGGTGGCATAATTGTGGTGAGCAGTTTCAGTGGTCTGATAACTGATGCTAACAACGGGGCTATCTACCTTACTCACAAAACATCAAATAACTGTTTGGCTATCCTAAGTAAACAATACAAAATCCTAGTAAACAACACATGTTTACATTAGGGAGTGAAAACCTTCCTTCTGTTACTCGTCTAGTGACATAGGTATGTGAAGCCAAGTTATTATTGAGTTTGTTATACTGATCTGCTGGAGTTTTAGACTGTAAAAGGCTCCATGTTGACAAAATAAGTGAACATGCTTTTATTATCTTTTTCCAGAACTCTGCAGCAACTTTTAGGTACTTTTAGCAGACTGTACAAACTTACCATCCTGTTTTTGAGGATAAAGCCAGGTAGTACAACAACCCATAGTAAGATGTGGACACGAAGTCCAGGTGCGGACAGCTTTTTTGCATGTTTATGATGTTTGCTATATAAAAAAGGCAGCTTTTCTTCAATTTCATAGTTTCCAAATCGATGATTAGATATTATTAATAATAATACGTTTTAATAATACGTTTTCTATAAGTATGGTCTCAAACGCAACTTGCATGTTGCCATTGTACCTCTCACACTGCAGGAGTAGAAAGGAACCATGACCAAACAATTTTGACATGTCAGAATTCAAATGGGCGTGATTGCCTCGTATTGTTGACCAATACAAACTCCGATGACTCGTGCTTACAGCTGATGTGTACGTTTCGCCATGAAGCCATTGGCAAATTCATGGCTGAAATCCTGCAGTGTATGCCCGGCTTCACTAATGGTTTGCACCTTGCAGTGAAGCCTCTGTAGTTGTTCTGGTGAAGTCTTCTGTGAATGGTAGCCTCGGACACGCCTACCTCCTTTACATTTACATTTACATTTTTGGCATTTAGCAGACGCCTTATTCCAAAGCGACTTACAATCAATAGATTGGAATACTAAGCATGTGAATCAGCAATCCACCATTCGTTGCAGGAAGAGTAATCTAGCTCGGGTCCGGGGCCACTGATAGAAGGAAAAACCTTCTCCCTATCGCCTTCTACTAAAACATTTTTTTTTGTTTTTTTTTGGGGGGGGGGGAGAAACTGAGAAACAGTACAAGGGGGGCAATAGAAGTTCTTAGGGACACAGTAGAGGGGAAAGCGGGTGTCTTTAGGAGACGTAGTGGTGAGTGGTCCTGGACAGTGTTCCTAATCTGTCGGTCTGTCTGACAGTTGTTTGGGTTTTTTCATTATGGTCAGCATTCTTCAGCATTCTTTAGGTAAGCCTCTTGATTCTCCTGAGATTCTTTTGGATTTTTTTTCCCCTTGACTTTCTTCATATTGACAGACACCAATAGCAGACTCCAAATGCAAATGCAAAACCTAAAATCAATAGACAGCTCTCTTATGCCTGCACAAATGATGTGACAGACACACCTGGCTAATCAGAAACACATCCAAGCCAAATACTTTTGTTGCCATGAAATATGGGGACGATGTACAACTAAGCGTTACTGTTTCTAAATGGTAAATGGACAATATTTATACAAATACCCTCAAATAAAAGCTGGCAATCTGTACTTCATCCCTCATATACATTTTTGATTTAAAAACCATATAAAGCTAAAAAAAGAAAGTGCTTCACTGTCCACATACTTTTGCAGGGAGCTGGGAACACCAACATGGACAATACATAAGCAAGTATAGAAGCCACTCTTTTGTGATGCCCATGAGATTTTTGCTCACTGCAAGAGCTTTTAAGTGGTCCTGCACACTGACTTTGACTTCCATGTCAAATAATTTCTGGGTAGGCCTATATGTTATGGTGAAGTGTGTTCCTCGCATCTTTGATTTGATTTGATTTGATTTGATTTGATTTGTGAGTCATTCCTCTTTAGTTCAGTACTCTACTATTCTGCTGGCTGTTATTTTGCAGCCTACTGTGTCTCTTAAGTGGATTCATACAGTATTTGTGTTTTCAGTCTGATGCTAGGGAATTGGTGAGTCTTTAGAGTTCGCTTTCTAAAATTGGTAGCGAATCTACTAACTTAAATGAGTGAACTAATTTGACCTAAATTGGTCAGCATTTTAAATGTCCAGTTTAATCTAGTATCGGCTGTTATCTTTTCCAGGGGATGGCTCAAAGGGAGGGATGTAAAAATGTGAAAAATTAGTTATACTACAGAGTATTATAATGACCAGGTCACGGTGATGATACATAAACCTCAGAAATCACACCCACTGAAAACAGTGTTTGAGTGAGAGTACTGAAAAACTATATATTTAATCATTTTGATCTGTTGACATTTTAAACAAAATCCTGGAAATTATGATATTCAATGCGCCCTATTAAGATGTCACCCTTAAATGTAAAAGATTCAAAACAGTATACATGACAGGATAACCCACCTAATCACTATCCCTTTTCTGACACCTTTTCTGGACCAAAAAGAACTGTAGAATCCCCAAAATGATTTTCTCTCCTCTGTTCCTCCATTTCTGTTTCCTTCTTTCTCTCTCTCTCTCTCAGGATCTAAAGCTCTCCACAGAGACGTGTAGGATCTACAGTCTTTATCATTCGCTCCATCACTACAAGTACCACACCTTCGTCCATTGCAAGAAGGAGGTAAGTTGCACATGTCTGAACAGTGATCTTCAATATGTCTTATTCAGCGAGGCTACCTTTCTCTCCTCTTTTCGTTCTCTTCATGGTATGTTTTAAAAAGACATATTTTCGATCCATATTTCCTATACATGGCAAAAATAGTATTTTGTTGCCTGACTAACACAAACTCAAGGTCTCTAACTTCAATGTCTGCATGAGTATTGGGTCAGTGAAGCATTTTTTCTTCTTTAGACACTACAAATCTAAATTAAATCAAACTTATTATGAGGTTAAAGTAGATATTCTCAGCTTTTATTTGATGATATTTGTGTACATATTGATTTCACCATAAAGAAATGACCACACTTTTTAGACATGGTCCAACTATTTTAGGCCACCAAAAGTGATAATCAAAATGTGAAAATCCAAATGAAGCCCTCATATTTGGTATTTTGGTCGACAATCATTTGTTGCCTGACGTGTGTGACCTAGTAACCCCACCAGATCTTGGGTATCTTCTCTGGTGATGTTTTGCCGGGTCTGTACTGCAGCCATCTTCAGTTGTTTGTTTTGAAGTTAAGTCTCCTCTTAAGAAAATTAAATGCATGTTCAATAGGATTTAAATCTGGAGATTGACTTAGCCAGGCAACAATTTACTACTTTTTGGCCCTGAAAAACACCTAGTTGCTGTGGCAGTATGTTTTGGGTCATTGTACAGATGTTTCTGTACACAGAACTCATCCTGCTGCTGCCATCAACAGTTACATCATCCATGAAGACAAGTGAGCTAGTTCCAGTGGAATCCATACATGCCCAAGCCATAACACCCCTTCCACCATATTTCACAGATGAGGTGGTATGCTATGGATATTGGGCAGTTTTTTTTCCCCTCCATACTTTACTCTTGCCATAATGTTTGTATCATATGTCCACAATACCTTTTTTCAGAACTCTGCAGTCTCTTTGAGGTACTTTTTTTTTGCAAACCGTAACAGTCCTGTTTTTGTGGATAACTAAGTGGTTTGCGGACGGTAGTTTGACACATTCACGCGTACCTCCTGGAGTAGGAATGCCAAATCATGTTCCTAGTGCCTGCACATGGCGAATAAAGTTGAATTGAATTGAATTGAATTGAATTGACTGTTCCTGATCTGTAGGATAGTTGTTTTGGGGGTCTTCCTAATCATGGTGAGCAACTGAATGTTTGAGGTTGCTGAACTCACCAGTGCCTTCTTTCCTTTCTGATGTTCCAAACTGTTGATTAGTTGGTTTAAGATTTAGGCTTTGTATCTGATAGATCATTTTCTGATATTTCAGCTTCATTGATGGAACACATCAATGTTCCTGACAAACCAGAAACACATGTCAAGCCAATGGTTTGATTTCAAATCCAAAGAAGAAATAATGCTTCACTGTCCCATTACTTGTGCAGGAAACATTTTGAGCAATAATACAAGAGGGTGTGTTATATCATGGATGTCACAATCAATGGTAGCTGAGTAACGTCAACCAGATATATAGTACACCCTTAAGTGTATTATCGTTTTTATACAACAGGTTTACACTGACAGCAACAATTCTGACTACAAGCAATGGTGCTATTATAATCTTTTCATTATATATTGTATTGGTTTGTCCTCCGCCTACAAAAGTAGTTCATAAAATGATTACCGCAGTTAGGGGCGCAGGTTCGTTGATAGTTTTGGAATGCATTGTCTATTATGATTGGCATGGCAACCCAGTAAACAACTACCTACCTTCCATTTTGTAGTGTGTAGGATAAGGATGACAAAAACAACCATGCATTATTGTCCGAATCCTTCCTTTGGTTTAGCAACGTTTTCATGATTGATTTTATTTTATTTTATGTTTTATTTTATTTTTTTAAATGTTCCTTACTCTTCACTCGAAAAGTGTTTATGGCGTATATTTACATTTTGCAAGTCAAAGTGATGAGGTAGCCATGTGCTGATATCATAGATATCCTAACAGCTCGGATGCTTCTGATTTGGTGTTTGATTTGGTCAACCCGCCGTATCCGTATAAAGATATCCTGATTAAGACTCTGAGGTAACAACATGTGAAACATGTGCAGGGGTGAATAGAGGAATGAACTATACTGTACACACTGGAAACATATTGCCTCCTTCAAGGACATTTCAAATCTAGTAGACATGGAGTGTTTCATTCTTTCCGTCCTTCCCTCTCCCTCTTTCAGACAGACAGTATTGAGCAGGCGACAGAGGACCCTGGACAGGAGGAGGTGGTGCAGCAGTGTATGGCCAACCAGGGCTGGCTGGAAACACTCTTCAACTCCTTTATCGAGCTGCTGACCCTGAGCACCAAGGCCTGAGGACAAGGCCTGAGGACAAGGCCTGAGGACAAGGCCTGAGGGAGGTCACATGCTGGGAGGAAGGCAATGCTGGGAGATGTATACAGTATTTAGGAGATAAAGGGGAGGAAGGAAGGACACTGGAGCATACCAAGAGCAACAGAAGGGGAATTCTGACCCCACTGAATCCCTGCTCAGAGAGCAAGCAGTGTTTTTCGGTTTGAAGGTTTGGTTTTAACTTAAAATGACACTATGAATTTTTTTTTATTGGAGTCGGGGGGGGTTCTTTCTTTTTTTCTCATGAAGTATTCTCTTGACTTTAAGGAAAGAGATGGAAAGAGGAGAGCTGAGGAGGAAAGTGAAAATTGTGAATGTTTGAAAAGGGTACGATGCCCCTCTATACCTGAACAGGGAAAGCAGGGGACTACAGTGAATCAGTTAGCACTACAAGAAAGATTGTTCTTGTGATCTACATTCAAATACACACACACACACACACACACACACACACACACACACACACACACACACACACACTATATGTATACAGTAAATATGTATTAATTATGATTTGTATTATTTATACGAAGTACCCTCCCTAGCTGGGATTGTTTGCTGTTATTATTTCAAATAATAATGTTTTATTTGGGTATACATGAAATGGCACTCCCAATGGTACTCCTCCAATCCTTGCTCAATCCCTTGTTCAAAAGCTGGAGGAACAAAATTGAGGTGAAGGGGGGGGGGGGGGGGGATGAGAACACTATTATAATGGTCTCTTTTTCTGTCTGCTGAAAAGAGTAGAATGAGGGAAGAAATGTATTTAAAACTACGCAAACTGTTCTTTCTGTTTGTTCTTCAAAAGACAACAAGAGAAGAGTTACTGCCTGAAGTAAACAAAAAAAAAGAAATAAGTATGTGTCCATTTTCTCAAAGAAAATGTGGCGTTTTAGGAAGGTTTAACGGTTAAAAGGCGTTAAAAAATGTGTTTATTGTTCGTTTTTTTATCTGTTTGTTGTTTATTATGATAATTATTATTTGAGAGGTTTACCTATTTGTTGAAACTCTTGAAGGGCATTTTTGTGTGTAAATATTGTACAGCTACTTCAGTCTCTATGCCCAGTTCCTCTTCTGTACATGATCTTCCTGTATTTGACAAAAACAAATAAAAATGTTAAAATTATGAAAATGACAGGGAAAAACTATCTCATTTGTATTATTTTGTTTTTGTTTTACACAATCTTAAAACCTTCATCCCTTCTTCATCGCGTCCGGCCATCTTCATATCACGTCCCTCCAGTGGTTGGCGCAGGCGAGCGCGGCTGCGCTTGGTTTGCCAGGTCATCTCCAGTATGTACTGTGGGGCCTGGCTGCAACTCATGATGTGCTCCATGGTTTGGAGCTCTCCATATATACATGAGTCGGATGTTGCCAGCTTCCACCTCTTCATGGACGCCTTGCACCGCCCCTCTCCAACGCGCAGGCGATTCAGGGTTTTCCAGACGGCCCAAGGTTGATCGTGGCCGGTAGCGAGCTATTCGTGCCTTCATCCCTGTATATATGATACCAGGGGCCTCATTTATAGAAAGTACTTAGATCTTTTGATCTTACCCGTGTCGTACGTAGAAAACCATGTCAACGTAGTGATTTATACAATTTCAACTTGAGTCAATTTGACCGTGGAAACGATCGTAGCTCTACGTCGGGTATGACCTTGCGTACGCACATTACCTACTGGTTATGCAGAGTTATTACAGGCATGTGAGCTGCACTGCCTACTGTAATTCATGCAAGTGGCTCGTAATAAAATTAACGATGTTGTTATCAGCCGAGAAAATTTGTTTAATTCAAGATGTAAAGGGAACTGATGTTTATGTATATCCCTCTGGAGCTGTCTATCTCCCCTTCAACATGCCTAGTGCGTTCCACAACGGACCTTGCCCGGCCACGCACTAAATTATACTGGATTTTCTCCGGTGTCTGGGAGATCGCAAAGGGAGTCATCTTTTCAATGTCACCTGGGGCCTCATTCATAATGGGTGCTTAGATCAAATGTTGATCTTACCCGTGTCGTACGTAGAAAACCACGTCAACGTAGTGATTTATACAATTTCAACGTGAGTCAATTTGATCGTGGAAACGATCGTAGCTCGACGTCGAGTATTCAACTTGCTTACGCACATTACCTACTGGTTATGCGGAGTTATTACAGGCATGTGAGCCGCACTGCCTAGTGTAATTCATGCAAGTGGCTCGTAATAAAATTAACGATGTTGTTATCAGCCGAGAAAATGAGTTTAATTCAAGATTTAAAAGGAACCAACTGATGTTTCTGATTGTATTTCAGTCTTCCTTTATATCCCTCCGGAGCTGTCTATCTCCCCTTCAACATGCCTAGTGCGTTCCACAACGGACCTTGCCCGGCCAAGCTCTAAATTATACTGGATTTTCTCCGGTGTCAGGGAGTGAGCAGCCATATAAGAATAAGACCACCTGATAAGAATAAGACCATTATATTATTACAGTATAAGCAGCACTCGAGTTGAGGGGGGATGGCATCCCCCCTGAAATAAAAACAGTCAAAATCACCCCCCTCTTTCCATACTTAATGTCATTTTATCAATGAACGTGGTATTACTGCTATTTCAAGGTGCGAGGGGGCACGCACACATGCAATGACAGTTACTGACACTGAAGTCACTGGCGAGGGGATGCTAAAATTGTCCTCTTATAAAATCCACCACCTCCCCTGATTTTCTTTTACAACTTGAGTAGAGTATAAGCATGTGCCTGTGTGCCTGGTTAGTTGTCATGATCAAACGTTACAAATGCAACTTACAGAGAAGCCACCCTTCTCTGCCCTCTCCCACTTCCAGACGAACGCCTACCCTATATTATAGCACTTGTCTTAATTCAGCCGCTATAATTCAGCCTCTATCACAGGGTGTTAATACAAACCTCATTCACCTGCGTTCATTTTTACCTGCGTTGGTATTTATAGAAGGAAGCACGTATGCAACTTTAAACCATCTCAGCCCGTTTTATTAATAATGCTTACGTCCGTTTAAATAATGCTTACGTCCGTTTAAGTCAAAGATGACGTTCAAGTACTTCTTTATGAATGAGGCCCCTGGATAAGAATAAGACCATTATATTATTACAGTATAAGCAGCACTCGAGATGAGGGGGGATGGCATCCCCCTTGAAATAAAAACAGTCAAAATCATCCCCCTTCTAAAACTGCCATCCCCCCTTTCCATCCATTATGTCATTTTATCAATGAACGTTGTTTTACTGCTATTTCAAGGTGCGAGGGGGCCACGCACACATGCAATGACATTTTTTACCAAGTCACTGACACTGAAGTCACTGGCGAGGGGATGCTAAAATTGTCCTCATGGCTATGATAAAATCCACCACCTCCCCTGATTTTCTTTTACAACTTGAGTATAAGCATTTGCCTGGTTAGTTGTCAATGATCAAACGTTACAAATGCAACTTACCGAGAAGCCACCCTTCTCTGCCCTCACCCGCTTCCAGACGAACGCCTACCCTATAGCACTTGGCTTGCTATAATTGAGCCGCTATCACAGGCGTTAATACAAACCTCATTCACCTGCGTTCATTTTACCTGCGTTGGTATTTATAGAAGGAAGCACGTATGCAATTTCAAACAAGCGCAGGCCGTTTTATAAATAATGCTTACGTCCGTTTAGAAAAATGTGCTTACGTGAAAGTCAAAGATGACGTTCAAGTACTTTTTTATAAATGAGTTATAGAAAGTACTTTGGATTAAATTTGATCTGACCCGTGTGGTACGTAGAAAACCACGTCAGTGTAGTGATTTATACCATTTCAACGTGAATCAATTTGACCGTGGATCGTAGCTCTACGTCGGGCCGTAATAAAAGTGGCCTGTAATAAAATTAACGATGTTGTTATCAGCTGAGAAAATTTGTTTTATAAATAATGCTTACGTCTGTTTAGAAAAATGTGCTTACGTGAAAGTCAAAGATGACGTTCAAGTACTTTTTTATAAATGAGGCCCCAGGACACTTAATTCCTGATATTATGATAGTTCTATTCATGATATACTGAACTACACACATCCAATTTAGCCTTCAAAATGTAAGTTGGTTTGGAGAAACGTATTGTATTGTGAAACTCGAAACAGTGGAGACAATCAGGGGGAGGTGTTCCCTATCAAAACTGTAGTTCAGTGGTTCTCAACCTTTTTTGGGCCAGCGCCCCCCTGTCCATTATCCAGGCCTCTTACCGCCCCCCATCAATAAAAGTTGGCTTATTTTCTTCCCTGAATATTAATGTTGACTAATATTCTGTGTTATATCATTTAAAAAGCATGTCACTGAATGCCAAATAATAGATTGGATTTAACTGGGCAGTTGGAATATCATTATCATTAGTTAGAGAGCAGAAAAGCCATGTGAATGTGAATAAAAATAATGTAGTGTTAAACAAACTCAGACAAGAGCAGAGAATACAAACAGACTGCTACGGAACAGCAGCAATTTCACACATGTCCGGTGCAGTCTGCGAGGGTGTTTCCATTTTTGGAGTTGTGTGGTCGGCGATTGGGTGCGTTTTTCGATAACGATGACGCGGACACCCACACATGTATTGTGGTTTACTTAATACTGTTCAGCACTTGAGGTTCCATTCAAGGCATGACTTGTGCTATATAGGCTAGATAAAATTATTAGGTGCTTAACATCCATAGGTTGTATAAATAAAGTTTGATTGGTTGATTTATGTGTATGCGACCCAAGCATTCAGCACGAGTCTTGTGCTATGAATAGCCTATAAACCAGTGCTGTGATATTATTTATCGTCTTAGAAACATCTTAGCAAGAGGCACTTCAACAAATATCATAACCTTTATTATGCAGCAGCTCTTTTTATACGTGGCCAGCCGGAGATCGAACCCAAAACGCTGATTTTGCGATCATTGGACACCGGATCACCTGAACCACAGCCGCGCCCTTTGTACCGTAGTCTGAGATAATCGTTTCACATACATTATATACAATTATAACATAAATATAAGAAAGGCCCATGGGCTCCTAATGGATAGATGACAATTTTGCGAAATGATGGTGCTCAGTTGTGCTGTGTACTTTAGTCACTCATAGGTGAGCTTTATGCAACAGGAACATTTTAGAGTCTATAGCAAGACTGACTTAAAATGTCATCTTTATACAACCGGCCCATGGTGATTGAATATATATATACACCTCGTTCCAAATGATTATGCAAATTGCATTTAAGTGTCATAAACATTTAATTTTTAGTTTTTCAATTAAACTCATGGATGGCTCTTTGGATCATTGAAATCACTCTCAGACACCTGTGATAATTAGTTTGCCAGGTGAGCCCAATCAAAGGAAAACTACTTAAGGAGGACGTTCCACATTATTAAGCAGGCCACAGGTTTCAAGCAATATGGGAAAGAAAAAGGATCTCTAATAATAATAATACATTTTATTTATAGAAGCACTTTACATAAGAAATCTCAGAGTGCTACAATTAAAAACAGGAAGATAACACAATAAACATTTTCTTTTTCTTTTCGTTTAAAAGCATCCACAGACTGTGCCCTTAGGTGGTCAGGGAGAGCATTCCACAGCCTGGGAGCAGCCGAGCAGAAGGCCCGATCTCCCATGGTGCGGAGCTTGGTCCTGGGGGTCTTGAGGAGGTTGGTGGCAGTAGAACGGAGGGTGCGTGAGGAGGTCTGAGGGGTATGGAGGAGTTCCTTGAGGTCGGGGGGGCAGTTCCATGGATGCACTGGTGGGTGAGGAGGGAGACCTTGAATTCGATTCTGAGGGAGACAGGGAGCCAGTGAAGTGATTTGAGGATGGGGGTGATGTGATCATATTATTTGCGCACCCTCATCTATCTGCTGCCGAAAAGCATCAAATAGTGCAATACCTTGGACAAGGTATGAAAACATTAGATATTTCACGAAAACTTAAGCGTGATCATCGTACTGTGAAGAGATTTGTGGCTGAATCAGAGCACAGACAGGTTTGTGCAGATAAAGGCATAAAGAGGAAGGTTTCTGCCAGACAATTTCATCGGATTAGGAGAGCAGCCGCTAAAATGCCATTACAAAGCAGCAAACAGGTATTTGAAGCCGCTGGTGCCTCTGGAGTCCCGCGAACCTCAAGGTGTAGGATCCTCCAAAGGTTTGCAGTTGTGCGTAAACCTACTATTCGGCCACCCCTAACCAATGCTCACAAGCAGAAACGGTTGCAGTGGGCTCAGAAATACATGAAGACTAATTTCCAAACAGTCTTGTTTACTGATGAGTGCCGTGCAACCCTGGATGGTCCAGATGGATGGAGTAGTGGATGGTTGGTGGATGGCCACCATCTATCCCAACAAGGCTGCGACATCAGCAAGGAGGTGGCGGAGTCATGTTTTGGGCCGGAACCATGGGGAGAGAGCTGGTAGGCCCTTTTAAGGTCCCTGAAGGTGTGAAAATGACCTCGGCAAAGTATGTAGAGTTTCTGACTGACCACTTTCTTCCGTGGTACAAAAAGAAGAACCGTGCCTTCCGTAGCAAAATCATCTTCATGCATGACAATGCACCATCTCATGCTGCAAAGAATACCTCTGTGTCATTGGCTGCTATAGGCATAAAAGGAGAGAAACTCATGGTGTGGCCCCCATCTTCCCCTGACCTCAACCCTATTGAGAACCTTTGGAGCATCCTCAAGCAAAATATCGATGAGGGTGGGAGGTAGTTCACATCAAAACAGCAGCTCTGGGAGGCTATTCTGACATCCTGCAAAGAAATTCAAGCAGAAACTCTCCAAAAACTCACAAGTTCAATGGATGCAAGAGTTGTGAAGGTGATATCAAAGAAGGGGTCCTATGTTAACATGTAACTTGGCCTGTTAAGATGTTTTTGTTTGAAATAGCTTTTGATTTCAGTAAATATGACCTCCTAATGCTGCAAATTCACCCAAATTATTTTTTTGTTCTTTACAACCTATAAAATGTTTTGAAACTCTGTTGTGCATAAGCATTTCGAACAGTGCATTTTTTTTAATACTGTTATCATGGGGAGGTTTGTTCAATACAATTTGAATTATACTGACTTGAAAATTATACTGATTGTCATTTGCATCGACTATTTAGGAAAATCTGAGAAAAATATCATTTGCATAATCATTTGGAACGTGGTGTATAGTTGTTAGCATAATACAGTTTTTTACGATTGCTAACTCACCATGTTCAATACTGAAACCACAGTTTCACAACTCTTCATACAGTCAGCAGAGCAGAAACCCATGTGAACAAAACTGTGACTCTTTCTCTGTGATTTGTGCATTGCTTTCATACAGAATGCATTCAATGACTACGTTCTCCAAATGCCATAACACTTCTCTCATTCAAACTCCCCCACTTGCAAAATACTATGTATTTGCAACACATTTTTTCATTGTTAAACCACTGTGTTCAAAACTGTGAAGAACACGTTCAAAACTGAATTATTTGGTGCAATTTTGCAGTAATCATATTCCTATCATATATGACAGAAAGCTCGCAATAAACTGTTTTTTTGCACAGTGTTTGAGTGTGCAGATGCTGTTATTTTGCACTCTATTGATACTCTTCAGTTCCAGCACCTCAGCAAAGTCTCATAAGGGATGAGCGGTGGTATTTTTGCAGTAATCATATTGAAATGTCTAGAAAATATTAGCAGAATATATACAATGAAATGAAATAGACTAGATGCATTGCCAGGGAAGACATTAGATGTGACCAGATGCAGACCAGAGGGTGGACCAAAACCTTCAGGAGTGAGACATTTTTGGTGTGATTGCTATTGTATTGTAGCCCTGGAATTTCTGTTTTTATTTTGTATTTGAACTTTGCATCTTCCACTTTATTTTTCACTTTTCATTTTACACAAGTAAATGTAGTGTACTTTGAAGTAAATGTACCGTAACTTACTTTCTGCAAAGATACTGAAAAAAAAGGATAAGACATAGAATACTGTAAAGGATAGAAGCAAAAGATAGAATAAAGGATACAAGCAAATTGCGGCATTTCTGATTCATTCTTGTTGCCTAATACTTTACAGTTGTACAGTCAACTATTCTGTCTATGATTACTATAAATCAAACCATTTTTATAATGAAATATTCATTCTTGTGAAAATCATTCAAACTATGTAATGCTCCCTGTTGTTAGTGTTTTGTAAGTCAGAATGTTATGAATGACAGTGTATGCTTCTGAGTGAACATTGTTGACAGTGTGTGGTTGAACGAGCTTCTTTTGAGACATGAATGAAGTCATTGGCCAACATGAGTGTTACGAATGCAGACTGTATGAAGAGTTGTGAAACTGTGGTTTCAGTATTGAACATGGTGAGTTAGCAATCGTAAAAAACTGTAATTAGCATGTAGTTTTTGGTTCCTTGATCCCTATATACTGTTGCAATGCTACATGGAGTATAACTTGGTCGTTGTTATTTTGAAGATATATACTTACTTATACTGATTCACCAGAAGTAGGCAGGCTGAGTTCCACTATTGGAGCTCACAGAATACAGATCCACCCGTCTTCCACACTGGCCATTAGTACGCCTTGGCACGCTCTGGCAAACGCTGCTGTCCAAAAGCGGCTATTGAGGTGTCTAGTTTCAGTGTCACATGGACATTGGAGTACATTGAAAGCCTTTGAAATCACTATAGGAATGGTTTATCTGACCTTGTTAGGAGTTTAAGAGGAGCCTGCTACCCCTATTTGAATGTAGATCACCATAGGAATAGTTGATTTGAATATTATATACAATCTAGTAATGCTAACTGAAATCTATTCAGACCTGATTGTCTGTACGTTGCAGCTCAATGAGACCCATACTTGAGAGGGGAGCTAAAAAGGTGGTGTTACTGTAGGAGATTTCAGTCGTAGGAACAGATCAAAGAGAGAGAGGGTGAAAGACTGAGCAAAAGAGAGAAAATCTGAAAAAAGATCTGTCTCTGAAGTATCTAATGATCCAATCAGTTTTAGCCATGTTAATCATTTTCTTCAACATGAAAATGCTGACAAATCAAAACATATTCTCAGTGATGTCCCAGAAGACTATCAGAATTGTTTTTATTTTCATAAAGTCAGATTTGCTAAGATCCAAACCAGATATAATAGCAGGAATGATGTACTTCTATTTCAACATGGGAAATATTATGCCAAACAAATATGTATGTACATATACAGTGTGCTGTGAAAGTAATGGGACAATGACAGCATTTTTATTTTATTTTGGCTCTACACTTTGGATTTAAAATCAAACAATTACTAGGAGGTTAAAGTAGATACTTTAAGACTCAGCTTTTATTTGATGGTATTTGTTATATTGGTTTCACCATTCAGTAATTACAATGCATATTCCCCCAGTTTCATAGTACCCAAGTGATGGGACAGATTTATTAATGTCCAAATTCAACACTCATGTTTAGTATTTGGTTGACAATCCTTTGCATGCAATAACTGCCTGAAATCTGGGTGGGTGGGGTGCAAAAGATGTCTCTGTCCTCCCAAGCCCCATCCCCTTTACCACTCTTCAAGTTAATTGCAATGCACCCTTGAACATTAGTGGGGGTTGTTCATGCTCAAGGGTAGAACCAGAACTGAAAAGAGGATAATGGCGGCAACAGTGTGGTTGCCATGGTGAGAAACACATTTTAGAATCTTTTTTTTTTTTCTTCTTTTTTTTTTCTTGCTGCTTTGTTGTTTTGTTCAAGTAGAGTCTACCTTGCTGAAAGCAGATCTGAACGGGGCAGGTTGGGGGTGCTACGGTACACATTTTGTGTTACCCTGATGCACCAAAGTAAATGTCTTTTAAATCAAGGGTTGAAAGGTGCTAGATATACTGTGCATAAAAAAGTGTACATACCAATATGTGCACAAATACCATCAAATAAAAACTGAGCATCTCTATTTTAACCTTGTAGTAATTGTAATTAATTGTAATTAATTTCAGACATTTGGAGTGTAGAGCCAAAAGAAGGAAATGCTTCACTGCCCCATGACTTTTTTTTCTCGAACAATTGCATATTACTCAATTCAACTTCATCAATCCATGAATTTGATTGAAATTCCAATTCCAAGCGTTTAAGAAGTGCCATTTATTCTTATTTATACTATTTATTTATTCATGCATTTTCAACAAGGCTTTTTAATTAAAAATGTATTTAACAGTCATTTCAATTTACTTAATTTAAATGGAATGGACAGCACCCTGTTCCCCTTTCTATGCTGTTACACCTCCTCTACACTTTCTGTAATATTTGTAAAGCGTCCATGGGTTCCTTGAAAGGCGCTATATAAAACCAAGATATTATTATTATTATTATTATTATTATTATTATTATTTCTATCTCTCTCTCCCTTTGTCTCTGCTCATGTTCCCTTTCTCGTCCTTCTATCCCCTCTGTCTCTACGTCTTCTTTCACCCACCCCGCTCATCTCCGTCCTCTGTCGTCCTCATCCCTCCATTCCTCTACCTCCTTCTGCCTACTGGTCCACCTGATCCATCTCTTCATCGCTCTCTTCCTCTGACTCGTCCTCCTCCACCTGCTCTTCCAGAGTGCACCCCCTCATCTGACCACACAGGGGGATCAGTTTCCCATCTGCGGTCACTCCCATGGGCTGGATGACCTTCGACCTGAGATAAAGACAAACGGGCAGGTTGGCTTTAAACCCACATACTCAACCTGTCTTCACCAAGCATTTCACATATGTGTGATGGCAAGCCCCCCCCCCCTTCCCCCCCCCCCCCCCACACACACACACACACCGTGAGAGCCTGTTAAGCATGGCTATGAGCCGCCGTGCCTCCACCTCCTTCTCCGCCTCTGTCATGCCCTCCATAGGGTCTGGCTGCTCCTCCTCCACTCGTCCCGTCACCAGGTTAATCCGTGCCTTGGCCTCTCTGTACTCCTCCGTGTCCGAGTCCGAGTCGCTGGAGTACTGGGCGTGTGCTTGTGCTGCCGCCCGACCGCCACCCAGCAGGCCGCGAGCAGCCAGCAAACCTGCTGCGTTCCCGTAACCCGTGTACTTCACGAAGCGACTCACTACGAGGAGAAGCAAGCAATAGTTACCTCAGGACTGCATAGGAACCAACTATAGTTATCTCAGGACTGCATAACAACCAACTATAGTTACCTCAGGACTGTATAGGAACCAACTATAGTTACCTCAGGACTGCATAACAACCAACTATAGTTACCTCAGGACTGTATAGGAACCAACTATAGTTACCTCAGGACTGTATAGGAACCAACTATAGTTACCTCAGGACTACATAGGAATCAACTATAGTTACCTCAGGACTGCATAACAACCAACTATAGTTACCTCAGGACTACATAGGAATCAACTATAGTTACCTCAGGAATACATAGGAACCAACTATAGTTACCTCAGGACTGCATAAGAACCAACTATAGTTACCTCAGGACTGTATAAGAACCAACTATAGTTACCTCAGGACTACATAAGAACCAACTATAGTTACCTCAGGACTGCATAAGAACCAACTATAGTTACCTCAGGACTGCATAAGAACCAACTATAGTTACCTCAGGACTGCATAAGAACCAACTATAGTTACCTCAGGACTGCATAGGAACCTCAGTGAGGTACTGTATGTGATATGTTGAATGTAGATCATGTCAAATTATATTTATCAATACAAGTAATTCTACCAGAAAGAGGAGAGAATCATACAAGGGTAACATTGTGTTTGAACACTTGAACAGTCCCATGCAGTGACACAATAAGGACACAGCCACAGATGACTCACATTACATTCATTTCTCATCGTGAACTCAAACCATGCTCCAATCACAGAGCACAAATCCTCAACACCATGATACAACATTCGGTAACATAGAAGTCAGGCCCTTTGTTGTGAGTTTTACATGAATAATGTAAAAAAATAAGAATACATTATAGATATTATAGTCATGGCTTGTGTTAGCTTATGATAACTGACAACACTGTTGTTATGTCTAATAACTGCTAGCCCACAAGCTTGTCAAAAGGCCTAGATAACATACTTGAACTCTCTGTCATACGACCTACTTAACAATACAATACAACTATTCATTGCTCAACGCGAATGATCTCTTACAGTAAATGTCATATTTAAAAGTAGTAGTTTCAGTAGCGAGTAGTGTGAGTCCTGGTGAATGTGGTCCCAGGTTGGACGTGAGGAGCAGATGAGTGTGACAGGAGTGTGAGTGAGTACTGTTGTCTTTGTGACAGGAGTGTGAGTGAGTACCGCTGTCTTTGTGACAGGAGTGTGAGTGAGTACTGTTGTCTTTGTGACAGGAGTGTGAGTGAGTACCGCTGTCTTTGTGACAGGAGTGTGAGTGAGTACCGTTGTCTTTGTGACAGGAGTGTGAGTGAGTACCGTTGTCTTTGTGACAGGAGTGTGAGTGAGTACAGTTGTCTTTGTGACAGGAGTGTGAGTGAGTACTGTTGTCTTTGTGACAGGAGTGTGAGTGAGTACCGTTGTCTTTGTGACAGGAGTGTGAGTGAGTACTGTTGTCTTTGTGACAGCAGTGTGAGTGAGTACTGTTGTCTTTGTGACAGGAGTGTGAGTGAGTACCGCTGTCTTTGTGACAGGAGTGTGAGTGAGTACAGTTGTCTTTGTGACAGGAGTGTGAGTGAGTACTGTTGTCTTTGTGACAGGAGTGTGAGTGAGTACCGTTGTCTTTGTGACAGGAGTGTGAGTGAGTACAGTTGTCTTTGTGACAGCAGTGTGAGTGAGTACCGCTGTCTTTGTGACAGGAGTGTGAGTGAGTACTGTTGTCTTTGTGACAGGAGTGTGAGTGAGTACAGTTGTCTTTGTGACAGGAGTGTGAGTGAGTAACGTTGTCTTTGTGACAGGATTGTGAGTGAGTACCGTTGTCTTTGTGACAGGAGTGTGAGTGAGTACTGTTGTCTTTGTGACAGGAGTGTGAGTGAGTACTGTTGTCTTTGTGACAGGAGTGTGAGTGAGTACCGTTGTCTTTGTGACAGGAGTGTGAGTGAGTACTGTTGTCTTTGTGACAGGAGTGTGAGTGAGTACCGCTGTCTTTGTGACAGGAGTGTGAGTGAGTACCGTTGTCTTTGTGACAGGAGTGTGAGTGAGTACTGTTGTCTTTGTGACAGGAGTGTGAGTGAGTACCGTTGTCTTTGTGACAGGAGTGTGAGTGAGTACTGTTGTCTTTGTGACAGGAGTTTTAGTAAGTACCGTTCTCTTTGCAGAGCACGAAGAGCAGCTCTGCAGCGCAGTGTTTGATGTCCGTGTCCACGTGGGTCATGAGTCTGACCAGACGGCCCCTCACTGTCGCCACCTGCTCCGGTCGGAGGGCCACGTCCCTCAGGGGGGGCAGGATCTGGTGGGGGGGACGGGACGGACGGACATATTTGAACCACAGAGTCACTCACAGCCAAGAGGCTAAACAATAACTGACTAGGTTTCCGTGCACAATATTAAAGTGGCCTTTCGGTGGGAGCTGTTTACATGTCCTAACAGATAAACGGAATAAATCCATTTCTGACTGGCGCAGTGGGCCCTTCCATTCGGAAATACATTTCATTCGAATGGGCACTCTATTCTGATTGAAGCCTTTACATGAGGGTGTGTTAATCAGTTCATTCATTTACAGTGTCAGTTGTTTGATTTCAAATCCAAACCTTTGGAGTATAGAGCCAAAAGAGGAAAAAATGCTTCACTGTCCCATTGCTTACACAGGGCAGTGTATTTGGACTATAAACTGAATATAAGGTTGCATCTGCAGTCACTGTTAAGAATCGAATGCCTGTATGAATAGATCATTCATAAAGCATCTGGTGAGAAATATACACTCCAGGCACCATCGAGTCAAAGGATCCAACACAGACTAGTACAGTAAAGTACATAACAAAAACATCATACATTCACAATAATATCAATTTAAACCAATACAGCAATCCAACCTGATGCAAGTCCTCTTCTAAACCATCTCAGTTACACATACTTGTTACCCTAAAGTAAGATTTGATGTTAACATACAGTATATAAACGACATAATATTATATAAACTACATCCACGGTGAGATGGGGATCTTGACTTTATCTCAGGTTTATTTCAGGTAAAATGATTTCATAATCTAGCTTTGAAAGAAAATAATGCGAATCGTGTAGGTAGAAAAAGAGTGAAGATGTTGAAAGAGAGAAGAAGTGATAGAAAAGAAGAGAGCGCACACCGCAGAAAATGTAAGCGAGGTGCTGGCATCGGAAACAAAATCCAATTATATGAAGTAGAAGCCGCACACTCAAGTTCCAGATGTAACAAAATGTGGTTTAAAAAAACGTTGTCCTATTAAACCACATTTTGTTGCAACTGGCTGCTACTTCTTTTTTTTTATTTTTTATTTTTTTTCTCCAGATTTTATCCCTTTTTCACCCAATTTGGTATCCAATTGAACCCAACCTAGCATCCAATTATCCCCTGCCTATTGCGTAGGATCCGCAGCAGGTCAAATGTATTGATTGTAAGTCGCTCTGGAATAAGGCGTCTGCTAAATGCCAAAAATGTAAATGTACCTGTTGTTTCAGGTAGTGGCGGGTCTCCCGATGTACTTGGCAGCTCTCAATCAGCAGGTTCAGCACAGGGGTCAGTTTGCCCTTCAGGTTGAGACCCTTCATAACAACACGTCAACATGTCACTGTATGATGGATGCTTCACAATATTAGGATTTTGTTATGACATAAAGTTCAAATAAAGTGTTACGATTACAGTTCATAAGAGCACATGTGAGTGCAAATCTGTGTTCTTCAACGTATTATCCCTAACCCTACGGACAAACAAATAGAACAAATCAATGTTTGGTTATGATAACTATTAGAAGATGCTTATTACACATAATATAAACAATATTTTTATGGCAGTTCTTATTCATTCTAACATATGTAACTTAACCATGAATATCTGCAAACATCTCTCTCATCCAACCCCCTAAAAGCAGTATGTTAGTCTGAAGTGTCTTCCTCTATGCTTCCTTACCTCCATTCACTCTGATATGAAGTCAACCTGAAGGCAAATACTTGTGCTGTCGTTATTCACACAAGTCCAGCCCCCCCCCGACCCACCAAGTCCACCCCCCCCCCCCGACCCACCAAGTCCACCCGACCCACCAAATCCACCCCCCCCCCGACCCACCAAATCCACCCCCCCCCGACCCACCAAGTCCACCCCTCTCCTCCCCCCCGACCCACCAAGTCCACCCCTCTCCTCCCCCCCGACCCACCAAGTCCACCCCTCTCCTCCCCCCCCGACCCACCAAGTCCACCCCTCTCCTCCCCCCCCCGACCCACCAAGTCCACCCCTCTCCTCCCCCCCCTGACCCACCAAGTCCACCCCTCTCCTCCCCCCCCGACCCACCAAGTCCACCCCTCTCCTCCCCCCCGACCCACCAAGTCCACCCCTCTCCTCCCCCCCTGACCCACCAAGTCCACCCCTCTCCTCCCCCCCCGACCCACCAAGTCCACCCCTCTCCTCCCCCCCTGACCCACCAAGTCCACCCCTCTCCTCCCCCCCCCCGACCCACCAAGTCCACCCCTCTCCTCCCCCCCCTGACCCACCAAGTCCACCCCTCTCCTCCCCCCCCCCGACCCACCAAGTCCACCCCTCTCCTCCCCCCCCCCGACCCACCAAGTCCACCCCTCTCCTCCCCCCCCTGACCCACCAAGTCCACCCCTCTCCCCCCCACACCCTGACCCACCAAGTCCACCCCTCTCCTCCCCCCCCTGACCCACCAAGTCCACCCCTCTCCCCCCCACACCCTGACCCACCAAGTCCAGCCTTCTCATCAGAAAGAGCAGGAGAGTGTGGACGCAGTCCATGTTGACTCCCTCCCACTCCATGGAGCCCTCCACCAAGCGCGCCGACAGCAGGACGTCCAGACATTTCAGGGGCAGGGCGGAGAGCACGTTCACCGTGTGCCTGTAAGGTAGAGTGTGAGGTAGAGTGTGAGGTAGAGTGTGAGGTAGAGTGTGAGGTACAGTGTGAGGTACCGTGTGAGGTAGAGTGTGAGGTAGAGTGTGAGGTACCGTGTGAGGTAGAGTGTGAGGTAGAGTGTGAGGTAGAGTGTGAGGTACCGTGTGAGGTAGAGTGTAAGGTAGAGTGTGAGGTAGAGTGTGAGGTAGAGTGTGAGGTACCGTGTGAGGTAGAGTGTGAGGTAGAGTGTGAGGTAGAGTGTGAGGTAGAGTGTGAGGTACCGTGTGAGGTAGAGTGTAAGGTAGAGTGTGAGGTACCGTGTGAGGTAAAGTGTGAGGTAGAGTGTGAGGTACCGTGTGAGGTAGAGTGTAAGGTAGAGTGTGAGGTAGAGTGTGAGGTAGAGTGTGAGGTAGAGTGTGAGGTAGAGTGTGAGGTAGAGTGTGAGGTAGAGTGTGAGGTAGAGTGTGAGGTAGAGTGTGAGGTAGAGTGTGAGGTACCGTGTGAGGTAGAGTGTGAGGTAGAGTGTGAGGTAGAGTGTGAGGTAGAGTGTGAGGTACTGTGTGAGGTAGAGTGTGAGGTAGAGTGTGAGGTAGAGTGTGAGGTAGAGTGTGAGGTAGAGTGTGAGGTAGAGTGTGAGGTAGAGTGTGAGGTACCGTGTGAGGTAGAGTGTGAGGTAGAGTGTGAGGTAGAGTGTTTTTTTTTCTTCTCTCGCCTCTACACTCCAAGCGTTTGGATTACAAATCAAACTACATTCATATTGATGGTATTTGTCTCACCATTCAGAAATCACCCTTATTTCAGGGTACCCAAACGTAATAGGACAGATTTTGATGTATCAAATGTCAAATGAAGAACTCATGTTTACTATTTGACAAACTGACCACACCAGACGGCAGGTATATTCTCTGGCGATGTTCTGCCAGACCTGTACTGCAGCCGTCTTCAAAAAAATAACAGTCAAACACAGACAGTAGGCGACTAAAAATGTAGAGTGTAAGGTAGAGTGTGAGGTAGAGTGTGAGGTAGAGTGTGAGGTAGAGTGTGAGGTAGAGTGTGAGGTACCGTGTGAGGTAGAGTGTGAGGTAGAGTGTGAGGTAGAGTGTGAGGTAGAGTGTGAGGTAGAGTGTGAGGTAGAGTGTGAGGTACAGTGTGAGGTACAGTGTGAGGTACCGTGTGAGGTAGAGTGTGAGGTAGAGTGTGAGGTAGAGTGTGAGGTAGAGTGTGAGGTAGAGTGTGAGGTAGAGTGTGAGGTACAGTGTGAGGTACCGTGTGAGGTAGAGTGTGAGGTAGAGTGTGAGGTAGAGTGTGAGGTAGAGTGTGAGGTAGAGTGTGAGGTAGAGTGTGAGGTACAGTGTGAGGTACAGTGTGAGGTAGAGTGTGAGGTAGAGTGTGAGGTAGAGTGTGAGGTACAGTGTGGGGTAGAGTGTGAGGTACAGTGTGAGGTACAGTGTGAGGTAGAGTGTGAGGTAGAGTGTGAGGTAGAGTGTGAGGTAGAGTGTGAGGTACAGTGTGAGGTACCGTGTGAGGTACAGTGTGAGGTAGAGTGTGAGGTAGAGTGTGAGGTAGAGTGTGAGGTAGAGTGTGAGGTAGAGTGTGAGGTAGAGTGTGAGGTAGAGTGTGAGGTAGAGTGTGAGGTAGAGTGTGAGGTAGAGTGTGAGGTACAGTGTGAGGTACCGTGTGAGGTAGAGTGTGAGGTAGAGTGTGAGGTAGAGTGTGAGGTAGAGTGTGAGGTAGAGTGTGAGGTACAGTGTGAGGTACAGTGTGAGGTACCGTGTGAGGTAGAGTGTGAGGTAGAGTGTGAGGTAGAGTGTGAGGTAGAGTGTGAGGTAGAGTGTGAGGTAGAGTGTGAGGTAGAGTGTGAGGTAGAGTGTGAGGTAGAGTGTGAGGTAGAGTGTGAGGTAGAGTGTAAGGTAGAGTGTGAGGTAGAGTGTGAGGTAGAGTGTGAGGTAGAGTGTGAGGTAGAGTGTGAGGTAGAGTGTGAGGTAGAGTGTGAGGTACCGTGTGAGGTAAAGTGTGAGGTAGAGTGTGAGGTAGAGTGTGAGGTAGAGTGTGAGGTAGAGTGTGAGGTAGAGTGTAAGGTAGAGTGTGAGGTAGAGTGTGAGGTACAGTGTGAGGTAGAGTGTAAGGTAGAGTGTGAGGTACAGTGTGAGGTAGAGTGAAGCGCCCTGCGTGAGCAACAGGAAAGTGAAGCGTTTTTTTTCTTCTCTCGCCTCTACACTCCAAGCGTTTGGATTACAAATCAAACTACATTCATATTGATGGTATTTGTCTCACCATTCAGAAATCACCCTTATTTCAGGGTACCCAAACGTAATAGGACAGATTCTGATGTATCAAATGTCAAATGAAGAACTCATGTTTACTATTTGACAAACTGACCACACCAGACGGCAGGTATATTCTCTGGCGATGTTCTGCCAGACCTGTACTGCAGCCGTCTTCAAAAAAATAACAGTCAAACACAGACAGTAGGCGACTAAAAATGACTTGGAGGATACGGGTGCAGCAGAGGTTGGCATTATGAATGCCAAATAAGCTACAATTCGCTCACTTGATTTCAAATCCAAACTTTTGTGAGTGTAGAGCGAAAAAAGAGGGAAAAAACTGTTCACTGCTCCATTACGTACACCAGGGGTATTCAATTACAAATTCGGTTGGGCCAGATTTGAAAACCAATAAATGTTGCTGGGCCAGACATTCTCAGCGGCCAGTAGCCTAAGCACCAGGTAATGACACATTTCAAACCAACACAAATGAATGTAGGCCTAATGAAATACAAGCTGTTTATTTATAGTTTTCCTTTTAAATTAGGTAACATCTGACACAGGCACGTCAAAAAGACTTGACTGAACACAATAAAAGAGCTGTAATTGAACAGAACCTAATAGCAATACTTTTTTCACTTTTTAGGTAAAACAACAAAATGTTGGTCTCAACTGACCCGTGCACATCTCAAAGTGCATAACAAAGTGTACAGTAGTATACCAATAAAAAAAATGTCCTTTTGTAAAATAAAAATGTTGGTCATAGCTGACCCAGGCACAAAGTGCTTTTAACTGAATGAAAATACACCTTGAGTGCACAATTAAACAAGTTACAGTTACAGTTAAACAATACAATTGAATCTAATCTAATCTAATCTTACCCTGCTGACTTTCTTAGTGTGAGAAGTGACATGTGGGGTAGTGGTGGTCTAGTGGATAGTGAGTTGGACTTGTGATCGGAAGGTTGGACTTGTGATCGGAAGGTTGTGAGTTCAAATCCCGCCTGAAACCACACCACTACTAGTGTGCCCTTGAGTAAGGCACTTAGCCCTCAGTTACTCCAGGGGGAATGTCCCTGTAATTCGTAATTGTAAATCGCTTTGGATTAAAAGCGTCTGCTAAATGGCTAAATTAAAATTAATTAAAATGGCTCATAAGATGTCAATGCAATCCGAAGTCATTGGTGAAGAGTACTGTTAGTCAGGGAACAACGAGCGCTGCTTTTTATTGTGTTCATGTGTGAAAAGCTTGATTCACAGGTGTATGTTGATCCAAACATACTGAGCACATGGATTGCTACTTTCTTAACGTTAGGGAACTGGTGCACTACAAAACTTCGCAGGTCCATTAGTGCGAAGCTCCTGTGCCATGGTTACGGATGACTGCATGTCAACAAGTTTGAGTATGGAAGACACCACTCCCTTTCCTCTGGTGGATAAGTCCCCTTCTATTGCAGCAGTGAACGGGTCTCTGGCAAAGCCCATCACCTCTGCGGGCAGAGCAAGTCCATCCAGTCGACCAGCAAAGTTCTCTTTCAACCTCGCAATGAAAACAGTCATCACATCTGTGATTTGTGCCGGGGATGAGACGCATTTGCGGAGCGTCGGAAAATGCAGCATTCTGCTGGTGCAGAAGTCGGCCGCGAAAATGTCCAGTTTGACTTGGAACACGCGCGTCTGTTCCACAAGATCAATCACAGTTTTGTCTCTGCCTTGTAGCCCCACATTTAGGTCATTCATGAATATGTCGCTCAGAAAGCAGACATCAGCCATGAAGTTGTCGTCCAGTATGCGATTCAAGTGTGTTTCTGCCTTCGTTTGCTTGCTGCTGCGGAGGAAAGTTGTAATCTCCTCTCTGAAATCACAGAAACGCTCCAGTGCCTTGCCTTTGGACAGCCACCTGACGTCGTTATGCAAAAGCAGCTCGTGGTGCTCAGCAGACATTTCTGACAGCAGCTTGCGGAATAAGCGATGTTAGAGGCTCGAAGTGGAGCGAATAAAATTAATTGTAGCCATTATCCATTGTTGTTTTAAGCTCCCCGCTTAGTTTGTTTAGAGTGTTATATTCACGTTCTGTAGGCTACTATTGTAGACATTTCTGCATGAATTTCTGAACACTCGCGAAATACGTTTTTCTCTGCTTTTATGGCTGGGCCAATCGGGGGTCGCGTCTGGGCCGCATGCGGCCCCCGGGCCGCTAATTGAATAGGCCTGACGTACACAGTGTAGGGTACTGTAGGTCAGGGTTCAGGGGCTGGGTGAAAAGGTGTGTACATTATGCTGTGAGAGAGTGTACGTCCTTTACAAACAGGGCACACTTGACTACGAGAGCAACAGACATAAAGTAATGTTCATTAAAGGGAGTGGTCTGGTTGTTAACACTAGAACAGCCATGAGGGGGTCACTCACTCTTTCCTCACAAGGGCCTGTGAGTAAAGAAAATGTTTTAAAAAATGTGTACATTTTCAAAATCACATCAGAATAAGCTAATATAAAGGTATTTGGAAGCAGGCTAATTTACAAGCGGCCAACTAGTGGTCGTTGTGTGTAAATAGCAGTTTGAGCATTGTAAAGAGGCGAGGCGGCTCTTTTTGTAGGTAAAAAAGGCACGGCTGTTCTAGTGTTAAGAAATAGTTTTAACCCCTCTAATATTTCTATTAGAATTGTTTTATATTAATATACACATTTTTACATTAATCTCTAATAGTTTTAACCTCCTGGGTCTCCTATAAAACAATCCTATGGGTCCTCTGTATATGTATGTTATCACCTTATGATATGTATATGTATGTTATCACCTTATGATATGTATATGTATGTTATCACCTTATGATATGTATATGTATGTTATCACCTTATGATATGTATATGTATGTTATCACCTTATGATATGTATATGTATGTTATCACCTTATGATATGTATATGTATGTTATCACCTTATGATATGTATATATGTATGTTATCACCTTATGATATGTATATGTATCTTATATAACCTTATGATATGTTTATGTATGTTATCACCTTATGATATGTATATGTATGTTATCACCTTATGATATGTATATGTATCTTATATAACCTTATGATATGTATATGTATGTTATCACCTTATGATATGTATATGTATGTTATCACCTTATGATATGTATATGTATCTTATATAACCTTATGATATGTATATGTATGTTATAACCTTGGACCAAGGAACCAAGAAATAGCCTTGAACCAAGGGAGGCTGGTGGAGGTCCTTGTAATGCATGGAATGGAATGAGGAATTATATGAAACACATTGATTTGATACCATTCCTCATTCTGTTCCATGCATTACAATGAGCCCCTCCTCCTCCACCAGTCTCCCCTGCCTTGAACCATACAAGCACACAAGAAACGTAGTGATAGTTCAGACGACAATTACAGAGAAACCCACAAAGGGGCAACACAAGTGTTTCTACCCTTGTAGTTCGTCAGTGGCGTCTTCTGATTCGCAGGACTGCAGCAGGCAGTGACGTAGCACTGCAGCCAGGCGGCGATAGAGAGCAGCATTCTCCTGAGGGGGCAAGGAACAGAAATAAGGTCCTGCTGGTTGAGTCCCCTCCACTCTCTCAGTTGATTTGGATGTGACAGACTTGTGTCCATCACCAACGTGCTTACTTGCACCAAGGAGGTCAATTGAGAAGCAAACTTTATGAAGTAAGATATTGAGGCTGTTGGAAACCTGCATCTCTCCCTCTGAGTGTCATCTGAAGCCTGATTGATTGTGTGGTCTTCCCATCACATCGTTATAAAACGATGATCACAAATCTGGCAAGCTCACAGGACATATTCCCATATGTATTCCATAAAATCCTTTATGGACAGTCATAATAACTCCTGTCAGGTACTGACAGCTAAGTTGAATAGACAACATTACACATTTTAGGTGACCGCCGGTTATAATTTCCCATACAAAAAGTCAGCTGTCTTCTGCTGCAACATCTTCTGCTCTTTTAACATTCGTAACGTCATGCTAATAACAGTGTAGGAACCTCATTGTGAAATGTGGCATTTTGGCCTGGGGGGTATTCCATCAACGTCACTAAAGGAAAATCCAGGCTTATTATTTTTTTATACATCTCGTGAGACATATCAAAATAAAACTCAGATTTTTGGATAAATCGCACAAGACTTTGCCAAATCTTTGCCAAATAAGATCAGATTTTTGGATAAATCATGCGAGACTTATCGAAATAAGCTCCGATTTTTCAATAAATCTCGCGAGACTAAGCCTGGATTTTCCTTTAGCGACATTGATGGAACACCCCCCTGCTGTCTCACCTCGTCTGGCTCCTGCCGGTGCAGGCTGTATGTGATGTTGAACATGGTCTTGAGGATCTCGCAGGCCCGCTGTGACACCTCCTTGGAGAGAGGGGGCGCACTGCGGTTAGTCAGTACCTCGTAGACCTCCCCCCACTGCACTGCCAGACACTGCTCCAGAGCGGAGGTCAGCATGGAAACTCCTCGTTCCTGGGAGAGAAAAAAAGTGAAGGAAAGAGAGAAGAAGAAGAGAAGAAGGAGTGCGTGAGAGGACTAATCCACACGCAACACTGCTGGAAGCTAGTGAGACTTACGAGACCTCACTCAAGTTGGCTATCACACTATACATTGTTTTCAACTCCTTCATCTCTCCCTTTCTTTGGTGGAGCACTCTTGGAGCCTCAATTTAAAAAAATTATATTCGCCTTCACTCTAGAGTGCCACAAATCACTGTCCAGACCAAGTGGTGTGAGTTAGCTCTCACATCTGTCTTCAGGCAGTGTGCAGTGCTTTGAGAGGCTGATGGGTTCTCCCTTTCAAACAGGCCTTGATTTGAATGCTTATTGGAGAGAATGTTATGTAGGCATGGTAACATGGACTAAACGTGGACCAATCAGACCAGCATGGTCATCAAGAAGGCGCGCCAGTGCCTGTTCTTCCTTTGGCGGCTGAAGAAATTCAGCCGCACCATTGAGAGCATCCTGTCTGGCTGTGTTACATCCTGTCTGGCTGTGTTACATCCTGTCTGGCTGTGTCACATCCTGTCTGGCTGTGTTACATCCTGTCTGCTGTGTCACATCCTGTCTGGCTGTGTTACATCCTGTCTGCTGTGTCACATCCTGTCTGGCTGTGTTACATCCTGTCTGGCTGTGTCACACCTGTCTGACTGTGTCACGTCCACTGCAGCTGCACCGCCCTCGAACCGCGTGACTCTACATAGGTTGTCGAAGACCGCAAAACCCATCACTGGGGGCTCCCAGCTCCCTGCCCTACAGGACCTCTACACCAGTCGGTGTCTGAGGAAGGCCCGGAAGATCACCAAGGACTTCAGCCACCCCAGCCACGGCCTGTTCTCTCCTCTATCGTCTGGCAGGTGCCTAGACTCCATTACGAACTGTCTTCTAGCAATAAATAAATGGATGAGCAATAACTTCTTGAAGCTAAACGAGGACAAAACTGAAGTCCTACTGATCGGCCCTAAAGCAAAGAGGGATATGCTGCTTAATAATCTAGGGAAACTGACATCATGGATTAAACCTGAGGTTACAAGTCTAGGTGTTATTTTCGACTCAGACCTAAGCTTCAAGTCCCATATTAACAAGGTGACGAAAACATCATTCTTTCACCTTAGAAACATTGCTAAAGTAAGACCACTTATAAACCAAAAAGATGCTGAAAAACGGATTCATGCCTTTGTCTCAAGCCGGCTCGATTACTGTAACGCACTTTTTACTGGCCTTCCTAAAAAAAACGACTGCAAGACTTCAGCTCATTCAAAACTCTGCAGCTCGACTTCTAACTAGAACCAAGAGGAGAGAACACATTACTTCGGTCCTAGCTACTCTGCACTGGCTGCCAGTAACATGTAGGGTTGATTTTAAGGTCCTCCTCCTTATATACAAAGCCCTTAATGGGCGAGGCCCAAAGTACATTGCTAATTCCCTTGCCAATTATGTACCCTCAAGAACACTAAGATCATCTATCGCAGGTTTATTAGAGGTTCCCAGCAACAGTCAGAAGAAGATCGGGAGCGCAGCCTTTGCCAACTATGCCCCAAAGCTTTGGAACACATTACCTTTAGAGATCAGGGAAGCCAGCTCACTGAATATTTTTTAAAAGAAAGCTAAAAACGCACTTCTTCAATATAGCCTTCAACTAGCTCATCTGCACCTGCCCACCGCTCATTTGCCAGCTATTGCACTTTAAATATTTGTTAAAAAAATATTTTATTGTATTTTCTTTACCTTTTCTTTTGACTGTTTTCCCCTGCTTTTATATTCACGTACTAGTGATGGACCTCGACCCGCCGAGGTCTAAGTAGGCTAAAGGAAGGGACAGTATACTAGGTCCTGGATATTAGATTTCAGGGGTAACCAGGCCCGCCGAGATCTGATTAGGCTTAAGGAAGGGACAGTAGGTCCTGGATACTAGATTTCAGGGGTAACCAGGCCCGCCGAGATCCAAGTTAGGCTTAAGGAAGGGACAGTAGGTCCTGGATACTAGATTTCAGGGGTAACCAGGCCCGCCGAGATCCAAGTTAGGCTTAAGGAAGGGACAGTAGGTCCTGGATACTAGATTTCAGGGGTAACCAGGCCCGCCGAGATCCAAGTTAGGCTTAAGGAAGGGACAGTAGGTCCTGGATACTAGATTTCAGGGGTAACCAGGCCCGCCGAGATCCAAGTTAGGCTTAAGGAAGGGACAGTAGGTCCTGGATATTAAGGGGTAACCAGGCCCCAGTTGAAATACCCTGCAACCAAGTGAGAGGGCAGTACATTGCGGGTGGGGTATCGTGTACCACAGGTGCAGGTCCCATACTAACGTGACTACACTCACTGAGGGGACTAAAATAATATATAGTAGTGTATGAATGTATGACATGTATCACATAGTGTGTAAGAAATGTAAATCTTTACCTTTTCTTTTGACTGTTTTCCCCTACTTTTATATTCATTGTTCATTGCTTGTATATGTTTTTATATTCACTTTATGTTCTTATTCCTGTTGTAAAGCACTTTGAGCTGCATTTCTTGTATGAAAGGTGCTATATAAATAAAGCTTTACTTACTTACTTACTTACTTACTTACTTACTTGTACATTTCTCAGTTAACAAGAACAAAATGGACTAAGTAAACAAAGGCGATGATACACGCCTGGCCGTGCGTCGTCAGCTGTGCTTGTGTATTTACCTGCTGCAGTTGCACCCTGAGCTCAGGCCTCAGAGCTGTCAGTAGGAAGAGGAGTCGCAGTTCATAAAACTGACCACTGGGCGGCTCCGCAGCACTGATCCCTTCCTTCATCCTCTCTGATAGACCAGGCAGCAGCCTGAGAGAGAGAGGTGGTGTCATAGAGGGGAAAGAGAAGAATGAAAACAGATACATATAGATAGATAGATGGGAGCAATGTTAGTGAGGAGAACAGAGATGAAGAGAGAGAGTGTGTGTGTGTGTGTGTGTGTGTGTGTGTGTGTGTGTGAGAAATACATATAGAATAAAAAGAGATGAGAGGAGAAAAAGGGATAGACAGAAAGAAAATAGGGTGCAAAAGAAGACACGGGTCAGGATTAGACATGACAAAAGATGCCATACCTTTCTATAATAATAAGGATAAACGTATTTCTACGCTTATTAGTATGTTTATTTGATATAAACTGATCTTGAGCTCCAGGACAAAGAGGATGGTGCAGAGCAAGCGGCCTATTAGCATGTTAGCGTAACGCAGCATTGTGGTATAGAAGGATACCTAATAAATAAATATATATATATATATATATATATATAATATATATATGCCTGAGGTATACCTGCATACCTTATCATTCAATACAAGTTAATGACTAATGAATGATTGTAAGTCGCTTTGAATAAAAGCATCTACTAAATGATGTCAATGTAAAATGTAATACAATGTAATAATAAACATATGGCACTCCCTAAAGTCATGCTATTTTGCCCTTAAAGGCTTTTCGCCCACCCTGCAACTATTGTGAGTCTGACCGCCATAAAACAATACAAGCTTGTTAGCAGTAGCAACAAGGGGTTAAACTCGTTTGCAAACTATGCAGTAAAAATGTGGAACGCCCTTCCTATAATCTTAAAGGAGTGCAAAACACTGCCCACCTTCAAAACCACTCTCAAAAAACATTTACAGGAGGCTGCAGTCCGTAACTGGACCCTCTAAATCAAAAATCAGATTAAAAGACCCGAACTACCCACTGTACATACTTTGTGTTTTGTCCCCCGCCCCCACCTGTGGTGTATGTCCCCACCTGTCCTACCCGCTGTACATACCTGATGTTTTGTTGTATTGTTCTTCCCATGATGGATGTATTTTTATCTTGTAGATAGTAATAGTTATTTGTCTGTATTATCTTGTAGATAGTACTAGTTTGTTTTGTCTGTCTTACATGTAACGATGAATTGAGAATCAAGGACCCCAATTGAAATAAGCCAGTGGCTTTCTTGGGTTTTTATCCTGTTAGTTGACCATGTATGTAATATGTACTTTCATGTACCTACTTCTGCAAATCTTCTAATAAAGTTTTCAATCAAAAAACAAAGCAACCTAGACTATAGCTGTAAATTCGCTGGAGCGCACACTGGGTTCGACGTCATAATGGAACCAAGTAATTTGATTGGACAAGAGGCAGTCACGTGGACGCTCCGGCGCTCTCAGAACTACGTTACGAACGCGGCATATGTTCAACTTGCTTTTCAAAGTGTGAATATTAGTGTTAGTAGTATAATGCTTGTTCAGCTTAGCTAACAGTAGCCAAGCCAGCCAAATACCACCTCTTCTACGGTGGGAGTTACTCGTTGCTTAACCTTGTTGAGACCAGACTTTCCTAGTTTGGGAAACCTGGTTGAATTACTTTGCAGTAGATAAAAAAGGGTGGAAACCTGTGAAATGAGTGATGCCTCGTCAACACGTCAAGACCAATCAACCTTATGCCTTCATCGACTAGACTTTCTATATAGAGCAACACTTCTGGCAAAACAAAAAACATTACGTTTTTCCTTCAGGTTTTCTTCCATTTTGCTCAATGTTGCATTCTTAGCATCGGCAACAACCCTCAACAACATAGTCCTACCTTCTCCGAAACAACAACGGCCATAACAACGCCCATAACAACGCCCATAACAACGCCCGTAACAACCAAGTAACCGAAACGAAATTCTCCAGCCCATAACAACCAAGTAACCGAAATTCTCCAGATCTCTGAAGAAGTCGTGAGAATAATGGAAGGTATAGCTACACAAGACTGGTTGGGCAACGCAAACAGTGCACACACTGTGTGTCCTCTTATATGACCACCACCCACACCTTCACCTTCTCTCACCTTAGCGCGCTGGCCCTCTCCTGCGCCCTCTGGCTGTTGTAGATGACATTACACAGAGCTTTCATGGCCTCCCTCCTCCACACGTCCCTGTCTTCCTCTTCCTCCTCCACCTCCTCCTCCTCCCACACCTCCTTGGTGTCCCTTTTCCCGCGGGCTAGCACTCCGCGCGAGGTTCCCCCCTCGCCTCTCGGGCTCGCCCCTGCCGCCGCGGCGTCGTCGTCGCTGCCCCCCGCGGCCGCTAACGGGCTAGCATCCGCGGCGGCCTGGCTACCGTCCGCTTCCGGGTCGCTCTGTTTACGAGCACCGGCGGTGGCGGTGGTGAAGTGGTCGTCGTGCTGGATCTGGCTGTATGCCTCGGCGTAGTAATCGTCCTCCTCGTCTTCGTCGTCCTCCTCCTCGGGGACGGGCAGGGAGGTGATGCCGCCCAGCCGGGCGAGGGTGAGGAGGGCCGTGTCGGTCACCAGGGGGGCCAGGGCCTGCCGGTCGCGGGAGAGGATGCGCAGTGTGCGCACACACACCCTCAGCACCCCCGGCTGGAGCTGGGTACGGATGAACCACACCAGGGCCGCGGCCAGCCTCTGGATCAGGGAGGGAGAGGGGGGGGGACAGATGTGGGAGGGACGGGAGAGATAGAGGAGGAAGAGGGACGAGAGGAGATGGCAGAAAGATGGATGAACGGGGGGGGAAGGAGATTATGGGGAAAGGGAGAGAGATGGAGAGAGATGAGATGGACGGAGAGAGGAAAGGAGGGAAGAGACAGGGATACAAACAGGCAGCCTACACACAGGGGGCTAGAGAGAATCCCGCTGACCCCCCCCTCCTCCCCCTCCACACACACACACACACACACACACACACTCCTCCCCCATCCTGTATTTTTGGACTAAATTGAGGCAGTCACTTCATCAAAATCTGGCACAGACGCACTCATGCACACACATGCCCACACACACACGCGCACACACACACACACACACACAAACACCCCCCCACACACACGCACACACACACATGCATACCCACCTACACACACACACACACACACCGACTCACCCGTCTGAGTATAAGATCGGGGTCCTCAGCGTCGTCCGACTCTGAGTTGAAATCCGAGTCTGAGTCAGGAACATAGTCCCTCACTTTGTTTACCCTAAACTGATAGAGGAGAGAAGAGGGAGGGAGGGGGAGGGAGGGGGACAGAGACGGGTGTGGAGGATAGATGAAAAGCCACTCACCCCACCTAGAAAAGTACACCCAGTCCCGCCTTAAAGGGAAGGTTCAGCCTACCGTCACGTTCAGGTGAAATATCACCTCACCCTGAGTTGTCCTCATAGGAGACAGTAGTGAGCCATCCCTTTAAGGTAATGGCGATACTCTTTCTTCTACATGTTCATAAGCATGACAGACTCTGCGCTCACAAGGACTGATCTGTCATTTGTGACGCATGATACCTGTTAGCTCGAAGTAACATCTTACTCAGTTTCACGACGGCTCTTGGTGACTTAATTAATCTACGCTAGAAAACGACACTCGTTGGCTCGACAGCGGGCTAGTGAGTTAACTAGTGAGTTAGTGAGTTAACTAGTGAGGTAGTGAGTTAACGAGTGAGTTAGTGAGTTAAATAGTGAGGTAGTGAGTTAACTAGTGAGGTAGTGAGTTAACTAGTGAGGTAGTGAGTTAACGAGTGAGATAGTGAGTTAACTAGTGAGTTAGTGAGTTAACTAGTGAGTTAGTGAGTTAACTAGTGAGGTAGTGAGTTAACTAGTGAGGTAGTGAGTTAACTAGTGAGTTAGTTCAGTGCTAATGAAGTGAAATCTGTAAGGTGAGGGTGAATGGGGTGAATACTCTTGGGTCATACAGATTTGGAAGGCACAGACACGAGCGCACACACACACATACACATACACACACACACACACACACACACACCTCTAATGAAACACTGAGGGTGCGTGATCAAATAGAGATTAGGGTAATGTAGAATAAGGACCTGTCAGCTAATCGCTCATCTCCCCCCCACCCCCCCCCCACCCCTCCCCCTCCTCTCTCTGATGCCATGATGATGATGATTAGTTTTTTTTTTTTTACCTCCTCCAGTTCTTGTTGCTGCAGTCATTTGTTCACACAGCAGGGGAATGAGCCATCACAGGGTCAAATAAAAAGAAAGAAAACAGTGATTTATGACATCAGCCTGAAGACATTATGATAGAGAGAGGAGGGAAATCAGGAGGAGGAGGAGAAGGAGAACAACGTGGGAGGTGGAGAGACAGTGAGTGGGAGGGAAACATAATGGGGGTGGCGAAAGAAGAGAGAGATACTAGATAGAGGAAGTAAGGAATGAAACATCAAAAGAAGGAGGGGAAGGCCAGACGGTAAAATAATACAATAATACAGTTAAGTATTAACTAAAACTATAGTGTCAAGTAATAATACACTATGGTTTTCTTCCCTTTCTTTAGCGCGGCGACTGCTCGTGACTGATGACAGACAATTGACGTACTGTAAGTCACTCTGGATAACATGTAAATGTAAAGAGAGCAGTGACAATAGTAATATAGAGGGAGTTTACGCTCAGCGTGAGTAGAGATGCTACCTGGAATTACAAAGCCACTGCATTGGAAGCAGCTGCAGTGCATTGATACTCGCCATTGATACTCTGCCCATCCCGAAAGTCGAGATAAAATACGAGTTCAAAAAACGTGACGTTTTTGGTGACAAGTGAGAGAAAAGGGCAGCAGAGTAGGGTAGTGAGAATAACAGAGAGTGAGGGAGGGGGGAGGGAGAGAGAGAGAGGGATAAAGATGAGTAAAGAGGGATGAGTCGGCTTTTAGCTAATTACGTGGTTAATCTGAGCCGTTGCTGGCCTGACACAGAGAGGGCAGGAGGGCCAGGGAAACAGAGGGAGAGAGAGGTAGAAAGAGAGAGGGAGTGTGAAACACAGAGAGAGAGGTAGAAAGAGAGAGGGAGTGTGAAACACAGAGAGAGAGAGAGAGGTAGAAAGAGAGAGGGCCAGGGAAACAGAGAGAGAGAGGTAGAAAGAGAGAGGGCCAGGGAAACAGAGGGAGAGAGAGGTAGGAAGAGAGAGAGAGAGAGAGTGTGGAACAGAGGGAGAGGGGAGAGAAAGGTAGAAAGAGAGAGAGAGAGAGAGAGAGAGAGAGAGAGGGCCAGGGAAACAGAGGGAGAGAGAGGTAGGAAGAGAGAGGGCCAGGGAAACAGAGGGAGAGAGAGGTAGAAAGAGAGAGGGCCAGGGAAACAGAGGGAGAGAGAGGTAGAAAGAGAGAGGGCCAGGGAAACAGAGGGAGAGAGAGGTAGAAAGAGAGAGGGCCAGGGAAACAGAGGGAGAGAGAGGTAGAAAGAGAGAGGGCGTGTGAAACAGAGGGAGAGAGAGGTAGGAAGAGAGAGGTAGAAAGAGAGAGGGAGTGTGAAACAGAGAGAGAGAGAGGTAGAAAGAGAGAGGGCCAGGGAAACAGAGGGAGAGAGAGGTAGGAAGAGAGAGAGAGAGAGAGAGAGAGAGAGAGAGAGAGTGTGGAACAGAGGGAGAGGTGAGAGAAAGGTAGAAAGAGAGAGAGAGAGAGAGAGAGAGAGAGAGAGAGAGAGAGAGAGAGAGTGTGGAACAGAGGGAGAGGGGAGAGAGAGGTAGAAAGAGTAAGGGAGTGAGGAACAGAAGAAGAGGGAAGAGAGAGGTAGAAAGAGAGAGGGAGTGTGAAACAGAGGGAGAGAGAGGTAGGAAGAGAGAGGTAGAAAGAGAGAGGGAGTGTGAAGTAGAGGGAGAGAGAGGTAGAAAGAGAGAGGGAGTGTGGAACAGAGGGAGAGAGAGAGAGGTAGAAAGAGAGAGGGAGTGTGAAACAGAGAGAGAGAGAGAGGTAGGAAGAGAGAGGGAGTGTGAAACAGAGGGGGAGAGAGGTAGGAAGAGAGAGGGAGTGTGAAACACAGAGAGAGAGAGGTAGAAAGAGAGAGGGCCAGGGAAACAGAGAGAGAGAGGTAGAAAGAGAGAGGGCCAGGGAAACAGAGGGAGAGAGAGATAGGAAGAGAGAGGGAGTGTGAAACAGAGGGAGAGAGAGGTAGAAAGAGAGAGGGCCAGGGAAACAGAGGGAGAGGGGAGAGAGAGGTAGAAA
>NC_137675.1:45881626-45944126 GCF_963989245.1 Nansenia antarctica
ATAACCCTTACCTTAGTCGTTTTAAATATCAACATCAATGGGGTGACGTTAGAATTGTGTCGTTCCAAGCATCCCCCTTTTTTATTATCCAACTTCATCTCAGCATTTACTGTATGTAGATAGGAGGCCATGAATATGATTACAGTCTTGAAATGCACCTTGTTTTTCAACTGTGCCATTGTGTTAATAAAAGCATACAAACCTGCAAAATGTCACTCTCCTATAGAGTAAAGATGAATTTGTTTGAAAGAGATGTTCATGTCATTGAGGATTTCACAATAACAAAGAGAGTATTTACTAAGAGGTCCAGGACTGATTTTTCAAAGTCCTTGCTTTGTAGCACTTGTGAACTTACATGTCTACAGTTTTGGTCAGAAATAAGCAATTCTGTTAAAAAAAAATGTAATCCTAATCTTGATGACGTCAATATTAGTTATCTGCCTGTCCAGTCGATACTTTTTTTGGTAACAGGTAACACCCCTCAAATAAGCGTTTGTAGTGTTGCCTGTAAAGTTAGAGGAGAGGCAGCACGGGGCACACAAGGCTGTTTTTGCCTGCTTCATTTTTATGTATTTAAAAAAAAAAAAATGTTTACAATTAAACGCTTATTTTTTATTTATTTATTATATTTGTATTTACCCGCTATTTATCCAGGCCGGTTAGTTACTAGGAATGGTCAAAGGAAGTACGTTTAAGTTGTCAAAAGGCAACAAGACTTCTTTTGACTAGGAAACAACGCTATACCGTTGTACTATTATCCTTTTACTAAGCAAACATGCTACCGCGTTGTGGAGAGACAATACATTTTTTAGCAACGCTTAAACAAATAATAACATTTGTTGACATGCTATTAAAATCTTCTCTTTTTTGGCAAGTCTCCAGTTCACTAGGTGGCGGTAATACACCAGTGTGTTTGCCAAACGCCATTACAACCCTACCGAAGAAGAACAATAATGGCGGCGATGGATGGGATGGGCCTTTTATTGTGCTGCTGAAAGAAAAATTTAGCTATCATTGTCTACACTAGATTTTAACCTTCATAATCACGTTTTTAAGAAATCAATAAGTCAGTAGAAAGAGTGTGTTTCTAGCGGACAAGATATACTCGATCGAAGGTAAATAGCATGTATTGGTTTACCAGGGGGAAATAGCTAATGTGTAGCTAGTCAGCTACTGATGTTGTTAAGCTGCTTTCACATTACACGATATTCACCAAGAAGTCCTTGTTCGTCTGGCGTCCCGACATCCGAGGCTCATCGGGGACTAAACTGGCCGATCTGAAAGGTTCCTCCAACGTTTTCTAAAAGACTGCGATGATCGGGGCCCAATGCGCATTCCAGCTCCATTCCTGACCACCGACCCACTGATGCTGAGGGATCTGCGATGGAAACGCATCGTCTCGCAGTGTAAAAGATGATCGTATTGTAAGATATTTCTTTAATCATGTCATGTAGCTTAATTAGCTTTCTTGGTGCAATTGTAATGCCACGGACATGCCAGGTTGAGATGTGAGCGTTCGATAGAATTCTAGCAATCAATAGTACTTTTTTTTTTTTACTGTGTTTAGTATAGCTAGCTAGCAAACAAGAAGCTAACCGGTGAAAAGCTGCATCTCTAAGTGCTGTAGCAGCAAGACTCCCACGTTGAGGCAATCACTACTACAGTGTTTCACCCACTGGCAATGTTGTTGAGTGACTGTCTAGTGATAGAGCAGTGTTTCTGCTTCGAATAAAGATCTCAGCAACATGATCTAGCCGACACTTTTTCTTGTACAACATCTGTCATGTTGGTAGACATAAGAACTTCAAAATAAAAGTGCCCCCCCCCCCAATTTTTTTTATTTTTATATATTGGGCAGTTTTGTTGCCTGCTATCGCCAGGGCGAGGATCAGATTGAGGTGTTGCCACAGTGACAGCGAGACCCCAGATGACAAACCTAGTGAGCTGGTGAGTTTGACAAACTATGTCAAATAGGACAAGGAAAATCATCAGAATACATGTTATAAATTAATTTGCAAATAAAGGCATTCGTTGTTTAGGACACCTTCCACCTCTCAGAAATGCTTGCGACTTCAAGGCAGTAGGTAGCCAAAGAGCCAGGTACAAGTAAGGGGACTATGTGTATAAAGTGTTGTAATTTCGTAATGGTGAAACCAATATGTACACAAATCAAATAAAAATGATAATCTATACTTGAACCTCATAATAAAATACAGTTTGAGCCAAAAGAAGAAAAATACGTCATTGTCCCTTTACTTGCACAGGGCTTTGTGTGTATTGCCATTGACGACACATGGGACCGGTTTCACAGACAAGGTTTAAGCCTAGTCCCAGACAAAAAAGCATCTTCAATGAAGATTTTACATTGCAAGTGTAATTTAGTCCAGGACTAAGCTTAAGCCTTGTCTGAAACCGGCCCATGGTGTAATGCTGAACAGACTCACCATGACCAGTGTAGTAGAGGCTATGGCTTAAGCCTGGAAGACCTAGCCATCCCGACAGTCTGTGCTTCCAAGACAAAGTCTCTCTCTCGCTCTCTCTCTCCCCCCCTCCTCTACTCCTCCGCCTCTCCTTCTGCCCTCTCGACTCACTGATGATGCACCGATTCCTCTCTCTAATGTGTGTGTTCACTCTCCTCTGGACATAGGGAGCTGCTATCTCTGCAACCTCAGAGCCACTCCCCTGTCTAGTTTCTCTCCGCTGCTCTCCACACCAGCTCCTCACCAGGTAAGACAGTCAATGCGTGTCATTATGAAGTTGAGATATATGTGTGTGTTTGAGACATTGTGTATGTCATAGTGTATCGGACATATACAGAGGCAAGGTTTATGGAAACACTGTGTTAGAGCATAAGGTGAGATGGATGTATGCCAGGGGTTTTACACACCTGTAATATTGAAGAAGTGAGATGATATCCCTGACCCGCCAATGCTCCAAACCGTATAAGGAATCTCACTTTGAAGTGTACAGATATTTGATTAGATTAGACTCAACTTTATTGTCACTGCAGAGTACTAGACAACGAAATGCAGTTTAGCATCTAACCAGAAGTGCAAATAGTGATATAAGATACAAGAACATGATAGTGATAGGTACAGTAAGGCATGTATGGTAGTTTAGGGGTATACAGTTATGAGCTATGTACAGTTGAGGGAGCCTATGTACAGTATGTAATGTGCTGATGTATAAAAGAGCCTATATCAAAGAGGTATATGCAATGTGCAATATCCAGTATGTGCAATGGTAGTATTTTAAACATCAGTAGTGCAAAGGTTAAAGAGTGATCACATTGATCAGGGCGGGGTGGGGGATACTGAGAGTATCCCAGGGTGGGGGGCGGGGGGGATACTGAGAGTCATTGTCAATGTACCCCGTGGGGGGGGGGGGGGTTAGATGGCTGGAGAGCATGCATTGAAAAATACATTCTGAACGTGCTAAGCTGTTGTGGTAGTACTTGACCACATTGCAGAGAATCTCAGTAACCCAGTGTAATAAGTGGTTTATTTGTGTTTCAGCTCTGACTTTGAGGTGGAGCTCACAGCTGAGGTGAGAGTCGAGAGCTCTCCACTCAGTATATTGTCCTCTGTTGTTCCTCGTATTGGAAGCAGGAAGACAGGTAAAACCAACATCTCTCCACACACGCAAATAACAGGAATTGATCCGTATGTTGTTGACGAAGTTATACTGTTTGTCATCTTCTTTCAGGGTTCTTTCCTGATCACCTGCCCTCAGCATTGAAACAGCCCCTCCTCCACAGACAACTGCAGCAGGGAGCACTGGACCGCAGCTGGTGCCTAGCTTCCCCCCCTCCCTGGGCCATGGACTTAAATCGAACCCCAGGTCTTGAAGAGAGGCCCTCTGTCCCTGCTCCGCACGGAATCACAGAGATCACCAAGAGACCCTTGCTGCCCTCCCCTTCGACCTCTCCCTATTCCCCGTCCTCTCCGCCCTCGTCCCCCTCGTCCTCACCCTCTTCCTCGTCCTCTCCCAGCGCCACAGCGACCAGTTACCACAACGGGGTCAACAATGCGACAGGCGACGTGGTGTCGTCAACCTCCGCCTCCTTAGCCCCTCCCTCTGTCTCGGCTGCTCCTTCCACCTCCTCAAACCCCTCCTTCCGTCTGCCGTCCCCCCGTCCGGGCGCAGATGGACGGAGAGAGGGCGGAGAGACTGAGATCTATGACCCGTTCCACCCCACTGACGGTGAGAGAGAGGGGACTGTGTCTATCGAAGAGGAGGAGGAGGAGGAGGAAGGGGAGAAGTACGATCCTTTCGACCCCACCGGCTCCCCGGCCTCAGAAGGAGAGGACGGACAAGAGATGGAGGAAGGGAGGGAGAGGAGAAGCAGTGTGAGCAGCAGGGGGAGTGAGGCAAGAGGGGCGAGGAGGAAAAAAGCAGAGGCGGAGAGAACTGGGGAGAGGATGGGAGGAGATGAAGGAGACGAGGAGAAAGAAGAGGCTCCTCCAGACTCCACAGAGACTCTGGTCGCACCCCCGACCTCCCCTCGTTCCCTCCCTCTCCCCCTCAGGAAGAGGCTGGAACGTCAGCCCAATAGAACGAGAGGCCACGGAAAAGGCCGGGAGAGGAGGAAGAAGGCCGCCTCCGACCACTCGGAAATCGAAGAGGGCGAGATCGTGGGGGCCACCGGGAGAGCTGGAGGAAAGAGGGAGAGAGCCATGGAGGCAGCAGTACTCTCCATCTCTATCCCATCTGGCAGTCCCTTTCTCGGGGGAGCCAAGCCGGAGCGGATCCTTCGGGTACTAGACGGGGACGGGTTTGTGTCTGTGCGGGCCGAGGGGGACTGGGCAGGGGACGCCGATCCCGAGTCCGTGGTGGTCGGGGTGGGGGATCTAAGGAGGAAGCTGGTCAGCCGACGGAAGGAGAGATACCGCTCCTGCCCCTCCTCTGCCTCCCTCTCACCCCAGCCCCTGACGTTGCCTCTTACCCCCCCCCCTCCCTTGCCTCCCTCCTCTCTCCCCCTCCCGGCGGAGAAGGACGGCAAGAGCCACAAGTCGTCCAAGGGCTCCAAAGAGAGGGACCGGCGCAAGCGCAAGGACGGGAAAGCCGGGGAGCGGGAGGAGAGGAGGAGGCGAAAGAGGAAAGAGAAGGACGGCGGAGGGGAGAGCGAGGAGAGGAAGGAGAAGGACAGGGAGAGAGGGCGACGGAGCGAGAAGGAGGAGAAAGGGAAGAGGGAGGAGAGGGAGAGGAGCAGCAGAAGCGACAGTCGGAAGAGTAAGAAGAGGCGACAGTACAGCCCGGAGCCTTCCAACTCCCAGAATTCCTCAGGGCGGCAGGCGCACGGGGGTCGTTCCTGGTCGAGCCCCGGCGAGGAACGCCACAGAGACAGGGATAGAGATAGGGAAAGGGACAGAGGGGGCGATAGGGAAAGGGACGGAGGAGACAGGGGGGGGGACAGAGAGAGAGATGGAGATAGAGCGGGGGGGGAGAGAGAACGAGACAGGGACCGAGAACGAGAGAAGGACCGAGAAAGGGAGAGGGACAGAGATCGAGACCGGGACAGAAGGAGAGATGACCGGGAGAGGGAGAGAGACTCCAGCCTGAGAAAGAGGGAGAGAGAGAGAGACGGCGGCCGCGACTCGAGCAGCAGAGAGAGAGGGAGCTCGAAGAGGTCGAAAGGAAGCAGAGAAGGAAGGGACCAGGAGAAGGAGAGAGAGAGGGACCGGGACAGGGACCGGGAGAGGCGGCGTGACGGTCGACCCGTGGTGCCGCCGTCCATCCAGGACCTTAACGGCTCGGACCTTTTCGCCATCAAGCGAACCATCACCGTCACCACGACGACCACCACGACCACACTCCCGGGCTCGCCTCCCGGGCTGGCCCTGGCTCCCCCCCGCAGTCCAGCACAGGGCTCGGAAAAGCCTCACAAGAGGAAGAAGAAGAGAAGGCGGCGCTCCGAAGAGGAGGCAGCGGCAGACGGCGGGAGCCGCCAGAGCCGCACCCTCTCGTCCCCCCAGTACCACGTCTACGACTCAGACTGCTTCTCAGACAAACTGGAGATAGACATGTTGTCCCTCGACGGCGAGGCTTTGGACTCAGACTACCCTTCCCTTGCAGACTCTCCACCTCCTTCCCTGCCTCTGGAGCCCCCCGCCCCCAGCCCCAAACCCAAGGTGGCACCCAAACCCGGGCGCCACCACGTCACGAAAAAATCCAGAACGGGAAAGAAAGCCGGACAGTCTGAATCGTCGTCCTCTTCCGCCGTTCGACCCAAAGCCAAGAGGCTCTCCTCGCTCTCTCCCACCCAGGCTACTTCAGCCTCTGCCTCCATCCCGCCTGCCCTCCCCCTGGCCAAGCGGGAACGGAAGCTGGGGAAGGATAAGGAACGATTGGAGAAAGGGGGGAAGAAGGAGTCCGGCCGTTCGGGTCGCTCCAAGAAGCTGAGCGGCAGCAGGAAAGCCAAGCTGCAGTCCAAAGTGTCTGTGCTGGTGCGCGAGGGTGTGAGCAGCACCACGGGTAGCTCAGTGGGTTCGGGGAAGCTGGGGATGGAGCTCCTCGGTGCCGGCGGGCCGGGAGGAGGCTCTGGTGGGGCTGGGGTCGGAGGCTCCATCGCGGTGGTCTTCCGGAGGGACAACGAAAGCAGGTCTCCGTTCCTCAAGCCCTGCGCCGAGCCCCTGTCTCTGACCGTCCGCAACAAGGACATGGCCACGGTGGGGAAGCGCAGCTCCCTGGCAGCGCCCCCCCCTTCGTCTTTATCCAACCCCGCGGCGCTGAAATCCAAGAAGGCCAAGCCGAGCTCGACCACGTCCACCTCTTCCTCTGCGTCGTCTCCCTCGTCGTCCCTGGCGACCAAGCGCAGGCGCCGGCTGGGGAGAAAGACGCGGGAAAAGGACAAAGTCGGGGGTTTGGCGGACTCTGACGGCGCCAAAGCCAACTGCGGCTCCGAGGGCCTGGGCTGGGACGGGGCGTCTTCCGAGATCCAATCGGGGATCGGAGGTGCGGCCAAACCCTCGAGTCCTCATGCCGGTCCGGCCGGCCCCACCCCTTCCTCGTCGTCCTCCTCTTCCTCGTCCTCTTCGTCCACGAGCGTCCTCCCCCCGTCGTCCTCGCCCCCTCACACCCCCCCGCCCTCCCTCCTCCCCCCCTCGCGGGAGACCAGGGAGTCGTCGCCCGATTCCCAAACGGTCGACAGCAGCTGCAAGACCCCCGAGCCTTCTTTCCTCCCCGAGGACGGCCCGTCCCAGACCACCCCCAAGCTGGCCCCTTCCAGCCCCCCAACGCTCTCCGCCTCCCAAGGGGCAGGGGGGGGCGGCGTCTCGCATCCTGCCCCCAATGCGAAGCCCCTCCCCGCGGATGACGGCGGCCCCAAGTCCTTGGTGTCCCCTCCGTGCTCCACCTCCTCATCCAGCTCCGCCCCCACCAACGACCCCTCCTCCTCCTCCTCCTCGTCCGTCTCCTCTTCGTCAGCCAACAAGCCGCCGCCGCCGCCTCCACCCACCGTCACGCCCCTCCCTTGGAGCCTGCAGACGGGAGTGGACTGCACCGCCGGGGGAGTTCTGGCATGTGAGTTCTCTTCCGCTTGCATGCGCTAGCCGAGGCTAGCATGTACAATGGTGATACGAGGCGAGCCAGATGCTCGTGTTTATTAGTCAAGCTCGTTTATTAGAAAACGTTATGTAGCCTTAGTGATGATGTAGGAGTGTATGGCTCTTGTGACACTACGTAAGGAGCTATAACGCCCTGCTCCCTGCTTCAGTGACCGCACTGCTGTTCAAAATGGAGGAGGCCAATATCGCCAGCAGAGCCAAAGCGCAAGAGTTCATCCAGGCTACAAGCCAGGTGAGAGTGTGAGAGAGTGTGAGAGAGTGTGTGAGAGAGTGTGAGAGAGAGTGAGAGAGAGTGAGAGAGAGTGTGAGAGAGTGTGAAAGAGAGAGTTTATTTGTGTACGACTCGTCGATCTCACCAAATACTTCTCGTCTTCCATCCATGTCTGCTGCAGGTCTTCTCGCAAGCCAGTCAGAACCAATCACAGCAGCATGCTCCTACTTCCTCGTCCTCTTCCTCCTCACAGGTCCCTCCCCCTCCGTCTCTCCCGCCGCCTTCCGGTGCCAGCTCCGCTGCACAGTTCATTCTCCACGGTTCGCTCCCGTTGGTCGGCTGCACAACAAAAACTCCGCCCTCTCACTTGCAGCCCGGCCTGTCCATGGGTGGCGGCTGCGCTCAGACCCCGCCTCCACCCATGCCCGCCGGGTTTTCGGGGTTGACCGGGAGCTCGGGCGACATGGGCTGGGACAGCGAGAGCAAAGACCCCGATAAGGTGAGACTGTTGGTAGTGCTACAGAGCTAATAAACAAATAGGTCTTGAGGACAGTACAAGCTAACTGGTAGCATTCGTTCCATGCCTACATGAATGCAGTATAACATGAAAGTGAAATAGGTCTGTCTGTCAAGCCACAGAGTACTGTGCTCAATTTCAGTACTGTGGTATTGACACCTTGGGTTGACCAGTGCGTTCCCTTGTTGAGTTGTGTGTCAGTTTGTCAGTAAGAGATGAGGTGACACACTACAGAAATGATCCTTGAGGGGAACCATAATAAATCCAGAATGAGTCCATGAGGACCACACACATCAATGGTGAACACGTTGTCATCCACGTTGTCATAAGTGAAGCCACTGAGTCCGGAGGCACCTTGGAGACTGGGGTTGAATCCCAAAAGGCTGTCCTTTCAAGATTCCTTCTCAAGATGCATCAGAGGAGAAGGTTGGAATGGAGTGAACCTCAGACCTTCTTTTCCAATGGGTTTTGAGAAGGAGGCAAGGATAGAGGATGGAAGGAAGGAAGGAAAGACTTTTCAGATTTGGCCTGAGAGATGGCGAGGGCCGTACACCCGTACATTTTATAATGTTCAGGTCGGAAATTCCTCAAACAGGATGGCACTTCTCAGGAACACTGGGTTTTGTGTTCAGGAATAGATCTAAATGTACTCTAACATGCCTAAATCCTTACAATTAATGAACTATTTTTGAGTTGCATATTAAATGGATAAGTTTTTAACATGTTACAAGCATCATTTAGCATTACAAATTAAAAGCATTACAGATGATTGATAAGCACTTAGTTATGCCATTATGGCTTATGGCAGTTACTGAACTCTTACTTGGAAGCTTACTTGGTCAAAATAAAGGTACTAACTTATTAACTTAAAGATTTCACAATTTCACTCATTTCAAATTTCGATTTTATGACGACATTTTGTATGATTTTTCCCCCTCTCTCAGTACCTGAAGAAGCTGCACACTCAGGAGCGGGCTGTGGAGGAGGTGAAGCTAGCCATTAAGCCATACTACCAGCGCAAGGACATCAACAAAGACGACTACAAAGACATCCTGAGGAAAGCTGTACACAAGGTAGCCCATCTGCCGTGGCCTTCTGTTAGGTTTATGAAGGTTTCAAGTGCATTTCATAAAGGTCCCAACACACTTTGTAACAGATAAATGCATACTTGAGATAAAAGCATGTAAAGTAAGGGAAAATAGTAGTAACAAGAAACAAAAAGGAAAATGAATGTTAGAAAAGTCTTTAATCGTGATTTTAAAAAAAATGACATGTCTCACACTCCTTATGGGCTGGCAGGCTGTTCCAAGTGATGGTGCTTTGTAAGAAAGTACATGCTCCATGCTGTCTGGGGATGACTCATTTTAGTATTATGATATAATGCAACAAGATTATTATGGTTTTGTTTTATGCGCTTTTCTATCAGATGTCAATATTTTAGGTGCTTGAGCTCACCGCATCCCCTAGCAATGTCATGAACCTATGGCAGCCATTTTGCACCTGAAAGATCTTGTAAAAATCCATATTCACCTTACAAAAAGTTGTCCCCTCCTGTCTGCTAATTTACTCCCATATCTGCGACAACTACGCAGCTGTAAGCATTTTTTTTTTTTTTTTTTTTTTATCAACATCTATTTGTCATTACAAACCAGTTGAGGTTTGGGGTCCAGCGATAGAGAAGGAAGAGTGATGATAAAGAGTAGCTCCTTGGAGATTATGAGGCAAATCCTAACTGGAGAATGTACTCTGACATTTGCGTAAATCTTCCATGACATTACACATTGACATCTGCCAAGTGCCACACAGGACTCGAGAAAGGTTGAATTACTTTTATGTTCTAAGTTCAGGTAATGTAGGGTGTTAGGGGTGGAGAGGTCTGAGTAGGAGGAGCCCTGGTGTAGAAGTTTTAGGACAGTAGTAGTAGTAGTAGTAGTAGTAGTAGTAGTAGTAGTAGTAGTAGTAGTAGTAGTAGTAGTAGTAGTAGTAGTAGTAGTAGTAGTAGTAGTAGTAGTAGTAGTAGTAGTAGTAGTAGTAGTAGTAGTAGTAGTAGTAGTAGTAGTAGTAGTAGTAGTAGTAGTAGTAGTAGTAGTAGTAGTAGTAGTAGTAGTAGTAGTAGTAGTAGTAGTAGTAGTAGTAGTAGTAGTAGTAGTAGTAGTAGTAGTAGTAGTAGTAGTAGTAGTAGTAGTAGTAGTAGTAGTAGTAGTAGTAGTAGTAGTAGTAGTAGTAGTAGTAGTAGTAGTAGTAGTAGTAGTAGTAGTAGTAGTAGTAGTAGTAGTAGTAGTAGTAGTAGTAGTAGTAGTAGTAGTAGTAGTAGTAGTAGTAGTAGTAGTAGTAGTAGTAGTAGTAGTAGTAGTAGTAGTAGTAGTAGTAGTAGTAGTAGTAGTAGTAGTAGTAGTAGTAGTAGTAGTAGTAGTAGTAGTAGTAGTAGTAGTAGTAGTAGTAGTAGTAGTAGTAGTAGTAGTAGTAGTAGTAGTAGTAGTAGTAGTAGTAGTAGTAGTAGTAGTAGTAGTAGTAGTAGTAGTAGTAGTAGTAGTAGTAGTAGTAGTAGTAGTAGTAGTAGTAGTAGTAGTAGTAGTAGTAGTAGTAGTAGTAGTAGTAGTAGTAGTAGTAGTAGTAGTAGTAGTAGTAGTAGTAGTAGTAGTAGTAGTAGTAGTAGTAGTAGTAGTAGTAGTAGTAGTAGTAGTAGTAGTAGTAGTAGTAGTAGTAGTAGTAGTAGTAGTAGTAGTAGTAGTAGTAGTAGTAGTAGTAGTAGTAGTAGTAGTAGTAGTAGTAGTAGTAGTAGTAGTAGTAGTAGTAGTAGTAGTAGTAGTAGTAGTAGTAGTAGTAGTAGTAGTAGTAGTAGTAGTAGTAGTAGTAGTAGTAGTAGTAGTAGTAGTAGTAGTAGTAGTAGTAGTAGTAGTAGTAGTAGTAGTAGTAGTAGTAGTAGTAGTAGTAGTAGTAGTAGTAGTAGTAGTAGTAGTAGTAGTAGTAGTAGTAGTAGTAGTAGTAGTAGTAGTAGTAGTAGTAGTAGTAGTAGTAGTAGTAGTAGTAGTAGTAGTAGTAGTAGTAGTAGTAGTAGTAGTAGTAGTAGTAGTAGTAGTAGTAGTAGTAGTAGTAGTAGTAGTAGTAGTAGTAGTAGTAGTAGTAGTAGTAGTAGTAGTAGTAGTAGTAGTAGTAGTAGTAGTAGTAGTAGTAGTAGTAGTATGAAAATGTGCCTCCATTTTGCCAAAATCAAGACCCTTAATAAGTATTACAAACTCTTATCATTTTGTAGGTATCTTTCTGAATTAGACTCTGTCCAATGACTTTGAGTCCTAAAAACGTTTAGGAAAAGTTCGTGAATTTATTAGTTTTATTCAAAAACAAAGATGACCCGGAAATTCTGTTGTATCATAGTGGTCTAGTCTATTGCAAACTAAAACTGTTAAGTTAAAGGTGTCACTGATGTAAACGGTTACAGCTTGAAGTGGCGGTGAGGTCTGGAAAAATATTGACAAGGTCTTTAAAAAGTCTTAGAAAGGTATTGAAATTAACCTCAAGATTCCTGTATATACCCTGAGTTAGGATTCCACCCAGATCCAGTTAGGATTCCACCCTAACTAGCCAATTCCAAACATAGCTTCTTTAAACTAAACCATTTCATAACAGTGACACAGCAGCGTGTACCGACTTCCATCACAACTACATTGTGGATGACAGAGTAGGTTTATGAACGTGAACGTTAACCGCAGAAATCTTTTACTTGTCGCGGCTGTGGCGTAGGAGGTAGAGCTGCCGTCTAATGATCGCAAGGTTCGCAGATCGGCGGTTCGAGCCCCAGCTGGCCACATGTCGAAGTGTCCTTGGGCAAGACACTGAACCCCAAATTGATCCCAGTGAGCGGGCTGGTCGGCGCCTTGCATGGTAGCTTGCCGCCATTGAAGTGTTAATGTGTGTGTGAATGAGAGGCCGTTGTGAAGCGCTTTGGATAAAGGCGCTATATAAGTCAGTCCATTTGTCGCTTAAGTTAGTGATGTGTTAGTGATGTAGTGATGTGTCGCTTAAGTTAGTGACCGATTCGGGAAGTGGCTCGGATTTGGCGCGAGACTCGAAACATAAAAGGGACAGATAAACGCAGGTGAAATCATAAAAAAAAAAGAAACCGCCTGAAGCCCAGCACTGTGGAGAAGTTGTTATTTTTAAATAAAAATGAATAAATTAATAAAATGTTGTTGTTCCTAGTAACACAAGCACATTTATTCAATTCAGGGGTAGTGGTGGTCTAGTGGATAGTGAGTTGGACTTGTGATCAGAAGGTTGTGAGTTCAAATCCCGCCTGAAACCACACCACTACTAGTGTGCCCTTGAGTAAGGCACTTAGCCCTCAGTTACTCCAGGGGGAATGTCCCTGTAATTCGTAATTGTAAATCGCTTTGGATTAAAAGCGTCTGCTAAATGGCAACATTATAAATTATTAATTAAAGCTTCACACACCAAAGCCACGGTGTCATTATCACTCTGCCTGCTATACATTTATTGTCCACTTGATGGCGCAGTAGAGCAAATAAAGCAACACGAAGCTTCGGCCTGTGTGACGCAATTGGATGGAAAGCTTCAACAGTTCATGAAGCTTCATCTCGCCATCACTAGCTTATGTACCTACAAGTACCTACATGCTGTTACGTACTTGAACGTAGCATGTTGGTGATACCTACCTGTCTGGGTGTGGTCTTGTTCTTGTTCCCCCTCAGATTTGCCACAGCAGAACAGGGGAGATCAACCCGGTCAAAGTGAGCAACCTGGTGAAGCTTTACGTTCAGAGATACAAGTACTTCAGGAAGCACGGCCGCAAGATGGACGACGAAGACCAGGGCGGACTGCATTACTGACCAGATAACGGAGTGGATTAGACCCCCAGGAGTTGCTGACCCCCTCTCTCTCTTCCTATTGGTCCTGCCGCCCAAGGATCCCGCCACCCACACCCACTCCTGCACGTGGTTGGGCCTACTGAGGCCATTGAGTGACATTTGTTTTATTTTTTTCCCCTTTCTTTCTTGGTCGTCCCCATGTAAACGTATGTACCCCCCCCTCCCTCCCCCCCTCCTACCTGTCTTGCTGTACAGACGTATTGAGTAGAAAACGCGGAATGTACACGCGGTATATGAAACAAAAACTCTTGCAATTTTAGAGGGAGATGCAGAATACATACACACACACACACACACACACACACACAGACAGACACACACACACACTGTATATACTGTAAGTACACTACACAGACTCCCCTCTCGTTTGCTCTTTGAATGGTATCCAAGCGGATCCTGTATCAGTCTGATTGGATTATGGTTGGTTGGCTGAATGGATGGTTTAAATATAGAGATTTAACACTCATCCCTCTGTGTCTTTTTGTGTGGTGTGTGTGGTGTGTGTGCATGCGTGTGTGTGTGTGCGTTGCGTGCGCATTACTTTGTTTCCCGTTGGGCAAACTTACTCTGATAGATTCCATCTGCTCTTCAGTTCCATCACACAACTAATCTGTCCACAAATCCAGTGGTACAGTATCACATCGTTCACCAGATTCAGCCTAAATATGTCATGTTTCATGAAAAGTGCACCCATGCGACATGATGTTACCATGGGAAGTGGAATGACCGATGTTTCAGATTTACCCAATCAAGACGTTTCATCCCCTAGTGGTTCTGTAGTCACGAGCACAACAATGCAACATGATAGGCGCATAACAAAAAGCCTGCCATGTGAATTGTCTTCAGTTCAGCTAATTATTCCAGCTGGTAGTCACGCTGCTGCTTTCTGTACACACTCTACCTTAGAGGACTGTCTTGCTGCTCCAAAGGTCAGGGGTTAGCTGGAACATACTTCCTCTGAAAATAATGGTCTATCTCTCTATTCGTTGGAGTGGGTTGTAAATCAGAGAGGAAAGTAAATGCCATGGAGGACCACTAGGTGGTGCTGTACAACAAGCTGTTCTGTATTGTCTTATCTTAACCTGATATGTACCAGGTTAGTTCTGAGGTATAAATTGCTATGGTTACTCAGCAGAGATTCCTTTAAGCCACATTCAGGGAACGGAATGTGGCCTAAATTCACTTCACTGAAATTATTTTGAGACTTCATCAAAATAAGCCTGGATTTTCCTGTAGTAGATGTTGATGGAATACCCCCCAGGATTTCGCAATTCTGTGATAACATCAATGCAAAATCAACTATTCCTTGTGTATTTTTTGTGAGGACTTTTTTTTAACCAACAACACACTTTTACTGCATAAATGGGTCCAATCAAAAAGGGCTTGCAGTTTTTACCTATTTTCCTATTACTGTTATTGTGTTATCCAGTCCAATCAAACTACATATCAATAAACTTACATCCACGCAATAAACTTACATCCACGTAATAAACTTACATCCACGCAATAAACTTATATCCATGTAATAAACGTATATCCATGCAATAAACTTATATCCACGTAATAAACTTATATCCACGCAATAAAGTTATATCCACGTAATAAACTTATATCCACGCAATAAATGTATATCCACGTAATAAACGCATATCCACGTAATAAACTTATAGTTACGTAATAAGCTTATAACCACGCAATAAGCTTATATCCACGTAATAAAAGACATCCACGCAGACGCATCCCCTGGATGGATCCGCCACGCCAGGGGCTTGTTCTCCCGGTGCTTGGTAGATCTGTTCTCACAGCATTTTATTGTTTTATATATTTTTTTGCAGTCAGTTCAGTCAGCTGAACATCTTACTATATTACAGTAACTAATACATATTTGCATTGTTATTGTTTTGTATTTGTGTATTGATTTCATCATTACATCCACAGAAATAATTTTTTTCTCATTTTCTTACTGTAGTGTTTTTCATTTTACTTATCAGTGCAATGACTGTGAGTTTTGCCAAAATAAGTAACAAAACAACTCTTTTTCAACATTTTGCATATCAACTATAAGTTTACAGTATGACTCTGGGAAGCTGGGTTCTGAGTTCAGCCCAGTTGGAGCTCATTGGATAGACAAATGTATCCTATTCTGATACAATGATTGTGTCAATGCAATATTTATATGATATATTCACAGTATTGTATTACAAATATGACAAGTCATTATACTGTATGTACCATAACATTGCAACCTATTTAAAAAACAAACTACATTTTAAAAAAAGAGAAAAAGGAAACCATTTCTACACAATTTTATACATTTGAATATGTAACATGGCCTCATGAAGCCAAAACATACACTCACTTGCCACTTCATTAGGCACACCTTGCTAGTACTGGGTTGGACGCTCTTTTGCCTTCAGAACTGCCTCGTGGCTTAGATTCAACAAGGTTTTTGGTCCACATTGACATTAATTATGGCATCACACAGTTGCTGCAGATTTGTCGGCTGCACATCAATGATGCGAATCTCCCGTTCCGCCACATCCCAAAGGTGCTCTATTGGATTGAGATCGGGTGACTGTGGAGGCCATTTGAGTACAGTGAACACATTTTTCAAGAAACCAGTTTGAAATAATGTGATCTTTGTGACATGGCGAGTTATCCTGCTGGAAGTAGCCATTAAGATGGGTACACTGTGGTCATAAAGGGACGTAGCCCATCTGCTTCAGGGTTCAACGTGTTGTGCATTCAGAGATGCTCTTCTGCATCCCTTGGTTGTAATGAGTGGTTATTTGAGTTACTGTTGCCCTTCTATCAGCTCCAACCAGTGTGGCCATTCTCTGACCTCTGACCTGTGCCATCAACAAGGTTTTTTCGCCCGGAGAACTGCTGCTCACTGGATATTTTCTCTTTTTTCAGACCATTCTCTGTAAACCCTAGAGATGGGTGTGTGGTAACAAAAATGCCCAAGTCACTTAAATCACATTTCCGATGCTTGGTTTGAACATCAGCCGATCGTTTTGACCATGTCATCATGCCCAAATGCACTGAGTTGCTGCCACGTGATTGGCTGATTAGATATCTGCATTGACGAGCAGTTGAAAAGGTGTACCTAATGAAGTGGCCGGTGAGTGTATATAAATAAACACTATTTTGATATAAACACTATATTTAAAATGTAGCACCCCAGTGTTTAATTGATGCTCTGTAAGAGATATTCAAATGACAGCTCTGTGTATCGTTTTGGTGGAAAGAATCAGTTTTCAGAAGAGATTTTGGTGTTTTGACAAAATGGTTAACTCTTTTCAGTTTGGTGTTTAGAATGATCAGAAACTGAGCTATAGTTCCAGGAAACATGTTTAAAGTATTGGGAAAAACATGTTACAAAAAATGTTACAATTGTCCCCTGTCTCCCCTACTTAGTCCATTTCTTTATTTCAGACATTGCCTAGAAGGGGCTAGGGGGGGGGCAGCCTCTGGTGAATTGTTACACACATCTCATAGTAATCTCACACACCATACACTGATATCGGTTTTTCCAAGGAGGTATCCATCAAGGTGTGTTGTAGTGGTGATGTATGCAATTGTATGTTTGATCATGAGTAATGCTGTGTGTGTTTGTGTGTGTGTGTGTGTGTGTGTGTGTGTGTGAATGTGTGTGTGTGTGCGTGTGTGTGTGAATGTGTGTGTGTGTGCAAGTGTGTGTGTGTGTGTGTATTGACTAAACCTGATGCAAACAAACATCCTATCCTTTCAACTAGGGTACACAAATGGTGTGTAAAGCGCAATATGTGTGTGTGAAGGGGGGGCTCCCTCAGGGCCAGGGAGGGGACGTAAAGAGACAGTACAGGAAACTGTAGCTTTGTATCCAGACAACTCAGGAAACCCACTTCCTGTTAGCCATGACTAAGGCCATCGAGGACATTTGCAAAGTGCCAGTCTTTGAGGCTACGATATATACAGTGCCCTGCATAAGTAACGGGACAGTGAAACATTTATTCTGCTTTTCATTACCATGAGGTTAAAGTAGAGATTCTCAACTTTTATTTGATGGTGTCTCTATATATCAGATATGTTTGTGAACCATTTGTTGGTGTTTTCACACTAGAGAGACTGACTAACATGAGTAATCAGTCACAAACAGGAGAAACCCAAGTCAGGTATTTACAGTAACTACTGAGAAGAGACTACTGAATACTTGTAAAGAAAGCCTTCATTTAACACCCACCTTCAACTTCCAACAAGTTGGAGTTGGCTGATTTCCCCCAATACGACTCAAAATCAGCCAGCTCGATCTGATCCTGGATCAGAGAAAATAATCGGGATCATTCTGATCCAGATTAAGTCAACTGGGCCCAGACAACTTGGGAGTTTACTCCAAAATTATTTTCAACTATATTTCTCATCAGTCCACAATTGATATGGTCTTAACATATAATCACTTTTAGCATTAAGCCTCACATAGGGCTTTCACACCGGCAAAGAACCGTGCCGGTTCGCGAACGCGGGCTCGTTCGCCAGACAGCGCCAACGTTCGCGAACGCGAACCGGCACGGTTCTTTGCCGGTGTGAAAGCACAGATATCTTAATGACAAAGTAAGGTGTTTTGGGTACCACGACTTGTATTGCTTTTTGAGGAAGGTACGTTGGAAAGTAAGCTAATGATAATAAGATAAAGAAGGTAATGAAAAAAGTCTACAATTCCAATGTCCAAGAAAGAACAATAACTATTGGGAGACAAGTCCTTTAACACTGATATCACATGTTCTCTGCATTGGCCACCTGATAGTGTCACACACCAACAGACTTCAGCAGAGCCAGATAGTAGAGTTCAGAGAGGCAAACACAAACTAGGAGCCACTGTTTTGGAAACAGAGGGAGAGATACACAGTTGTGACAACATTAGATGACCCCAATCTCTGACCCACTACTTGGATCCAGATAACGAAAAAATATTCCCTCAATGATCATTGATGGGTTTCAACTATACAAGGCCCTTCCATTCTTTTGAAAATGCAACCTACATTCCCTTCATAGGGCGATTCGATAAGTGAAATTAAGGGCTCCATTACATAAATTCAAACCAATTCAGTCAAATCTTGAGTGAAAACTCTGGAATAGCGAAAGGATGCATTGGCAAACTACTCGCAGCATTCAGAACTTTGACTGGTCAGAAAAAAAAGTAATTGGCAGTCATAATGCTAGAAGGAGGAAGGATTTTTTTCTCTCCTGTTCAAATGCGTCCTTCCTTCCTCCTTTCCTTGTAAGATGATCAATCGATCTGCCATGATTAGAAAGGTGAAAGAGTGGTTTCCTCTCCTCCGCTTTCACCGATCCTGTTATGCCAGGTCAGTGATCTCTTCTTGGAAGGAAGGGAGGGTCGAAGAAAGGATGCGCATAGTATTCAAACAGGGCCAAAAGGGATGCATTGTAAAAGAGTTTCTGGTGAGTTCAACCTTTGACTTAATCTTTTCATATGCATGTTGTGTAATACAATAGTCAGGCAAAAAGTGAAATACTCGTTTCAAAAATAGCAGTTTCAAAGTCATTGCTCTGGCAATGGAGCATGCTAGTCATGATGAACACCAAAAGAATGACCCCCAAACATGTTTATGATTGGAGAGAAGCAGTTACATTCCCCTGTTACATTTGTTAGAAATAAAATTCTCTGAGAAGTCTCACACCCAAAGTGCTTTATCAGTGGGAATAGGGATGTTGTACAGTTATTATCAGGGGAAAGTATGGACGTAATAACTTCCCGAGTGTGAGCGAGGGGCGTTTATATTTGTACGGTGACTTCCTCTAATTCGGGAAATAGCATAGTTCCCCAAGGAGTAACTGAAATCTATTGTTATGGCCGCTAGAAATGAAACATTGCCTCTACTCTCTAGGTACGTGTAGATCTGAAAGGATTAATGGGTATGAACAAGACGGTAGTAGCTCCTTGCCTTCTGATAGACTTGGTTGGTTGTTTCTACACTGGGCGCCATAGTTACATTTGGGTCTTTAGCCCTTTCCTCCATAGTGCTTAGTTTTTATATCGATTGAAGAGAGCTGGATAAGTCTAAGCATTGAGGTGGTAACTCCTTAGCTCTCCTGTAGGCTAATTGGAGTCTCCACTGCATTGCTTTCACCTATCCAGTCCTTTTCAGATCTGTGAGCAATGAAGGGTAGGAGTTATGGGAGGCTGTGGGGAAGGGGTGAGGCACCACAGTGGAACCAGGGTGGAGATGAAAGGGGCTGACACATGTCTGTATTAACAACAGAGGATGCCTGCAGGTACCGCCCAACATTGACCGTGTTTGAAAAACAAAAGCCCATGAGAGACCGAGCCCAGCACAGGAGAACTATTGTATCGACAACAATAGATGCGCTCTACGAATCCTTCTGCCTTGTCCCACACCAAGCTTACCACTCACAACCCAGACAGAACAGTATAAAATCCTGTAAAACTGGTCAAACTATTAGAAGTAATCATATATGGGTGAATTATATGAAATAGTAGATAGCATTGCTCACCTGCCCTCAACCCTAAGAATAAGGACAAGTGACTATTATCCCCAAGCACATCCCATATACGGACTGCCTAACCTTAAGCACACAGTCACTTTACTAAACACTACCTCTTACGCCTACTGCCACTGAGTGCAATACTCATGACATTTCTACTCTGTACTATTTTATTTTATTTGTACTGCTCAATTGTGTCCTGTCTATTTGTCTCATTTGTCTCCCACAACGTGTCGCTTGTCCAATTGTCTCACAATTGTCTCACTTACTGTCTTGTAACTATTGTCACTTTATCTTGACTATCTTGCCATATTGCCTTAGTTGTCTTTGTGCTGCAATGTCAAGGAACCGAAGCCTAAGAATTTTACATTAACTTAGTTACACTTGTGTAAAGTGACAATAAAACTTGAAACTTGAAACTTGAGTCACTCATTTCCTGCACACCCATTAAGAGCAGCACTTTAATGGCAACAAATCTCATTTCAAGTTGATCAAAGCATGCTGGTGTACTTTATGCCCTATATCCAACCTAGCAGCCAACAACAGGTCAACAGGACATGTACTGTAGATGGACATGCCTGAGACAACAGGTCAACAGGACATGTACTGTAGATGGACATGCCTGAGACAACAATGGAAATTGGCAAAACATGTGACAATTGACTACTGTTCAATCTCGCATCATGTGTAGTGTTTGTTAGTTTTATACCACATGTCTCAGATTTGTTTGTGGGGTATAATTTTAAAAGTGTTTAATCACCAACTGTTTGCATGTCCGTCTTCTGGAAAGAAGAAGCAAACGTCAACACTGTATTTTTGTTTAAATATTAGTTTTTCTAGGCTATAATAATATTTTTTGTCAGCTAAACTCGCTAAACTTAAGGCCAAAGAAGATTAGACTTCAACTCTAATTTAAAAAGTATACCATACGTATATACCATTATATACTTACCTTTGAAGTGTATTTTTATTACATAATGATGCATTAGCTTTCCTGATGTTCCCAAGACCTTTGTAACACTGAACGTTTTTATTTGTCAGAATTGTATGTTTAATTTATATATTTTATTGATATTATTTTTTGTAAGATTAATAATCGAAAGTAAATACAAATATTGCATGCTTGGTGACAAAATATAGCCTAGTTAAAGTTTGGTCAAAGTTGTATCATTTCAATGATGGAGAAGCAGGAGGGCAATGCGCGACGCATCTTGGATTGACATTCCATCGCCATGGTACTGTCTACTGCCGCCCTTCCCAAGTAGGCGAGATCCTTCCTCTTCCACTCAAGAACTCCTCTGTGGGACATACCGGTCATGCCTGTTTTCCTTGCAGGTGTTTTCTTGAGCGAAAAGGCTAAACGTCTTGATGTGGTTCCCCGTGACTGTTTGGGGGAGGAGCGCAGTAAATGCCCAAGGCGGCCGCTCCAGATATTTTCACATCGCTACAGTGCACTGGTCTCCATCGGCTAACTTCTAACTTCTGCATTGATTCTATACTGTATGTGGCTAGGTTTGCAACTTCAACAAGGACTTATTCAGCCGCTCGGCGGAGTGGAGGCGAGACAGAAGGATAGGTGCGCAATGAAGGATGCGGAGAAAGAAAACGAAGGAGGCGGAGGGAAAAAGGGGACAAGAAAATCCGAGAAAGATCAGGTTTGAGTCCACTAAAAACATCTGTGCGTTAAACATCCCATACATTGTTTGCTGCGGGCAGGGGACGCATGCCACAGTTATGGCTAGTCTTTTTTTGCACCAGGTGATTCTGTTTCTGGGTTTATGTTTCACTTACTGTCAGTTGCTACATTACGTAGATTTCTCAAGAATTGCTACAAATGCAAGCATATGGAACTGCATGTGCTATGCTGTGCAGCAGGGATGGCAACTCCATCCAAGTGTTACGCAGCCATGGAAAACGCTGACGCCCTTCAATTGTCAAAACCATTGCGGTCATAACAGATAGCCCATGCTGGGTACGCCTATATCCCTGATCTATGGACAAAGTACTGTCAGTCTGCCTGTGTTGCGTGGCTACTGACGGCAAGGAAGCAAGTCATTTATTTGATGAGAATTCAAGAACATGTCTCAAAACAAGCTCAGACATGTGGTTGTCATGAATGTCATTCCAGTGGGTATGATGGTTTTTCTTTGGAAACGGCGCTCGATCACGGCAGTTTACATTTTGGAAATGTTTGACATTTTGCAGACGCCTTTATCCAAAGCGAATTACAACAACTACGTTTGTTTAAAGTGAATCATCATCGTAATGAATCTTTGTAAATCATATATACATCAGTCATCATAAGAAAAACTAATCTATCTTCTTTACATCAAACATGTTGGAACTTAATCTTGATTGAAAGTCAGAACTTTTGTCAGTGGCTTAGTGTGATATGTGCCGCCATTGATTGATTGATTGATTGAAAACTTTATTAGAAGATTTGCAGAAGTAGGTACATGAAAGTACATATTACATACAAGGTCAACTAAAAACCCAAGAAAGCCACTGGCTTATTTCAATTGGGGTCCTTGCAGCCAGCACACCAGCCAGCACACCAGAACAGCCAGCACACCAGCCAGCACACCAGAACATGATCGTACATTCCACAGGGTTAGGCACAATAAGTATATCGAATTATCCAACATTTGAGATCTGTTGGGCCTTCAAAAGATAGATTTTATTTTATGTAGGGAGTCCCACTGAGACCACGGTCTCTTACAAGGGAGCCCTGCATACACATGATAATGTTAATTTGAGCAATATGTCTGTTATCTACACACACACACACACACACACACACACACACACACACACACACACACGCATTTATGCCTGTTGAAAATGAACACATTTTAGTACAATGCAAATACATTAAAGAACCATATATGTGTACTACTGAGCATTAACATGTGAACACGGAAGATATGATGACTAGTTGCCTAAGTATTGTAATGGTGCAAAAAGTCAAACGTCAAAAGTCAAAAGTCAATAGCCTTTATTGGAACTGTGAGGGCAAAACCATACAAACCATAACAAAGTAGTGATTCAATATTTCCTGAAAAAACACACACATACACACAATCTACATCAGCATCAGAGTTACCAATAAGCTTTGTTCAGCCGCAAAAGCAGCAGGTTCTCAAAGTTCTTTGAGCCAATGCATGCTCTTTTTGGCCTGAAGATCAGCCCTGCGACACTAAACAGTCTTTCACAGGCTGCTGAGGCAGGGAGTCCCGTATTAAGTTTGAGTGATAGCTGGCACACAGCTGGGAAGGTCTTCAGTACCTCTACTGTGTCTCCTGGGCACCCCAGGTACGCATCCAACTGCTGGGACGTTTCAAGAGGGCCGGTCTTCTTCAAGGAGGAAAAGAAGTCCTCTTCCTCAGACGATTGGGAGCCCTCACTGAAGTGTTTCTCGGCCTGACAGTCCAAGTGGCTTCTGATATAGTGAAGGCCTGTGGAATAAAAAACAAAAATCATGACAATTTAGACTATATGGCAGTATTGTAACTAATTTCACTGTCTTCATAGAAATTACACATATTAAGCGGAAGTGAGACACTTACCAAGTTTGAGGATATTTTCGTCACTTGTCCAACAGGTCTTACATTTGGGAACTAGAATGGCTGCGGCTATCAGTTCTGGATCTGCAAGCATCTCTCCGAAGCGTTTCTCAAGGCCTGAAAGAAGTGCAGCAATCAAAGGCTCACAGAACTTGGAGGCGACTTGAAGGTGCTGTAGCTTGGTCCTTAGCAGAGTTATGGTGGGGACCAACCATCCCATCTGCACACTGGTTTCTCCCTGAAGAACATCCAGTGCCTTTGCAACTGGGCTCATTGTCTTCGCATATTCTGCAAGAAATGCAAGTTCCACTGGAGTAAACCTGTACAAAGAAGAAGAGAAAAACACAACATGGAACATTAAGTCTACTTGATGTAGCACCTTCAACTGGAGGAACTGATCATTAAAAAGGACAAATATTGTCATCTGAGACTTTTAGAAATGAAGTTGTGTTGCTACAAATCACATTCATAGTAAATATGGGGACTGCATATTGGCATAGTGCATACGTGTTCTACAGTATTCCAAGTATAAAACTGTGACTTAATCTATTGTTAATCACTTCATTAACTGTAAGGCAGAAAAACAAGCACTTACTTGGGTGTATCTAGTTCACTGCAGACAGCTGCAAGGGCTCCCTCGCCTTGTTCTCGTGTTATTCTCACTATTCTTTCTACGGCTGAGAAGAGTGAATTCCACCTTGTAGCAACAGGCCTTACGAGTTGGAGTTTGCAGTGGTCTTCAATTACTTCAGATGCGGTGGTTGATCTTGAACTTTTATTCCACAGGCTAGAGCATTTGGCAAATGTGGACCTTGACACGCGCTTGTACAGTGGGTTGACCTCTGCTTTTGAAGCATCAACTGTGGACACTAAATTGAGGAGGTGGCAGGCGCAGCGATGGTGCTTGGGTGGGTAGCTGGTATTCTAAGTAGTCATCTTCTTCCAACAGGGCTCCGGCATCAACAAATTCAACACCCTCAAGGCTTTCCTCTTCTTCATCGTTATCATCATTTTGGCCACCATCATCCTCTTCTCCATCACCCTCTCCTACAGGTTCAGCATTGTTGTTCTCGTCAGTCTGCCCATAAACTCTGAAGGCTTTGAGGAAGTTTGATCCGTTGTCAGTTGTAGTGCGAACGATCTTCTCTCTGACATTGAATTCTGTGTGAATATCATTTAGGGCACCAGCCAGGGCAGAAAAGGTATGTGACCCTTTAAGTTGCTTGCATGCCAGGGCAGCACAGGATCTCTGCATGGTCTGGGGGTTAAACCAGTGCGCAGTGACACCAATGAAACCGCGACGGTGTGCCGTCCAGCAGTCTGTTGTTGTTGCTATGAACTCAATTTCACTAAGGGCAGCTTTCAGTTTTCTTTTCATTTCAACAGAGGCCTTTGTGACTTTGTTAACAACAGTATTACGCGTCATGACATTTGTATTTGGCTGAAGATGTTGCACAAGCTCAATGAAGCCCTGTTGCTGAACAATGTGTGGTGCAAGCCTTGGACAATGAATTTGAGGACTACTTCATCCACACTTGCCTGGGACACTCTTCGAGCCTCCCACAGCTTGGTTTGTTTGGAGGGTGGGGTCAAAGAACCTTCAGTGGATGACTTCCTTTTGAGGGCTGTTGAAGAAAGTTGCGTGTACCTCTCGAGTCTAGACGAGTGGGGTGTTTCTTCTGTGGAGAAAATGAATGCACAGGCACAGGCACAGATTGAGATTCATATTATTTCTCTCAAACCACAAGCTGAGACTATCTAGGACTTCCGCTGTATTAAATGTCACGCTGGAAGTTCATGAATGGAGGTCAGACTACAAGTTAGGGAGCAGTTTCACAGGTCTCTGCAATTATGTTGAGCAGACCAGAATATTGCCACTTAAAGCTGTTTTAGGACCACAAGCAGCTGCTGGCATGACTGAAAAGTAACATTATTGTTAATGGCACACACCGCGCACATTTCTTCTCCCGTGGGAACATAATTAACTCTTTACAGCAACAAACACGGTAAAACTCCGACCTCAACACATGAAGGATTACAAATGAAACATTGAATCATAGCCTACTGCTAGCAAGCAAACCATGGCATGTTCTTAGCCATAGCAAACATTGCAAATTTACCATTAGTACGTTACTAGGTTACTACAAAATGTCGACTGATAATAACAAACTTTCAGCTTACCTCAATATGCTTTTTCAAATTAGACGGTGAGTTTTTGAAGGCCATTAGCTTGTGGTACTTGGGTGCGCAGAGCTTGCAGCGCATTCGAAAGGAGTTGTTTTTGCATCCAACCATTTCAAAAAATTCTTCCAGGTACGGCCAGGGATGGAGAAGGGTTGGCTGATCTTCCTGGCTATCAACCTGGTTGATGCTGGTGCTTGGTTGGGACATTTCGCTGTTATTTTGAGTCTCTGGCACGGTCACGGACATCTTTGGCTACATACATCTGCTTTCCTTGCTGGCCGACTGGCCCCTCCTCCTCTACACAGCAGTCGGGCTGCCCGATCACGTCTCTTCACAACACTGGCTCCCCGCTGGTGGAATGAGCTCCCCACGGCTGTCAGAACGGCAGAGTCACTACCCATCTTCCGTCGTAGACTGAAGACCCATCTCTTCAGGTTACATCTTAACTGCACCTCCTGAGACATCTTCCGACCCTCACCTCTACGTCTCCTAAAGACACCCGCTTTCCCCTCTACTGTGTCCCTAGAACTTCTATTGCCCCCCTTGTACTGCTTCTCAGTTTCTCCAGTAAAAAAAAATAAAATAAAAAAGTTTTAGTAGAAGGCGATAATAGGGAGAAGGTTTTTCCTTCTATCAGTGGCCCCGGGCCCGAGCTAGAGTACTCTTCCTGCAACGAATGGTGGACTGCTGATTCACATGCTTAGTATTCAAATGTATTGATTGTAAGTCGCTTTGGAATAAGGCGTCTGCTAAATGCCAAAAATGTAAATGTAAATGAGTGTGATTTGTGTCATGTGCAGCAGATGGAATGCATCTCGTACAAACCAATAGGGTGTCGGAATGGTATAATGTTTATACTTCTCATCCAACCACAATCAAATTCACTCTATCCGGATGGCGCGACTTATCTGGATAGGTTTTTTTTGTGTGCGTTTTTTTTAACGATGAAAAGCTGTAATGAAAACAAGCTGAAATGAAATAGGAGTAACGAGGCTATTTTAAAAATGTAAGGAGTAGAAAGTACAGATAATTGCGTGAAAATGTAAGGAGTAGAAGTAAAAAGTCGGCTGAAAAATAATTACTCCAGTAAAGTATAGATACCCAAAATTTGTACTTAAGTAAAAGGTAACGAAGTATTTGTACTTCGTTACTTGACACCTCTGCTAAAGTAGCAATTGACTGAATTTTTCGATGTCCGCGCCCGCCCTGGGGTGCTATAAAAGGGGCGTCCTCCGTTACCTCATTCTCCCAAAAATTTCAGCACGGGTTTACATCTGAGACTACAAGAAGGATGACTACAAGAGACTGGAGAACCCGCCAGACACTTCCCTTCAGCGATGGATCGTCCACCCCCGAAGCAGTTCCTCCGGAACGCCTGCTGCTGCGACTTCCTAGCAGCAGAGGACAAACACGACCTCTGCCACGTCTGCCTCGGCCCCCAACATGCCGAGGCGGCGTTGGTCGCCTCCCCCAGCTGCCTCCCCTGCTCTCTCCTTTCCGTCACGGCAAGGCAGAAGAGGATGGCCTGGTTTAAGGAGAGCATTCCCCTGGCGGACGCTATCTCGGGGATGCTATCTGACTCGGATAGCTCCGCCGATGATGCGTCCGGACAGGCCTCAGAGCGGCGTTCTGGGCAGGCACCTCCCCAAGTAGGGACGGGCCCGCCCGCTCAGCCGGCCCTGGCATCACGCCGCCCTCACCCAGCTGAGTGGTCGGTGTCGGTGTCAGGGTCAGAGAGCTCTGATGAGGGCGAGCGGCAGGTAGAGGCTCACGAGCTCCCCGCCCTCGCCCCCCCATCACTCCACCACGACTTCCAGGGCCTCCTGGAAGCTGCGGCGGGCGTGTTGGGGATTCCCCGTCCCGCCTCCCCTCCCCCAACGACTGCGTCCTTCTGGGAGAAGGACCTGTTTTACGGGAAGAGGGCGAAGCAACAGGGCCAGCCTCCTAACGCTGTCCTTCCGGGCTTAGATAAGTTCGTGGAGGACACGTGGGGAGAACCAATCGCAGGCAGGGCGCCGGTGAAGGCGTTCCTGCTCTTTACCAGAGTGGAGGGGCTCTCGGAGGGGATGACCGACGGCTCCCCGCCGCTCGAACCAGCACTGGCGGCCTACTTGGTACCGGGGTCCAGCGCCTGGACGGTGCCTAAAAAACCTATGCTGCCCAACCAGCGTGACAGGTTCAACGCCACCCTGGTAGACAAAAGCTACGCTCTCGGTGCGCAGGCAGCGGCGGCGGCGAATAACATCGCCGTGTTTAACGCCGCCATTGCAAAAATCACCACAGACCGAACCAACGGTCTGTCTGCAGCGGAGGCGGAGCTTCTGATCAAGCTCAGTGCCGCGACTATGTACCTGGCCCAGGGCGTCGCGGTTTGTGGGGGTCGCCTGATGGCAAACGCGGTGGTGCAGCAGCGACAAATGTGGCTGTCCCTCACCACCATGACCGGGGCGGACCGGATGGCCCTACTAAATGCTCCAATAGAGAGAAAAGGGCTATTCGGTCCCGCCATGGACACCATGACAAAGCGCCTGGCCGCGATGGAGGAGGCCAAGAAGCACCTGGCCAGACACCTCCCCCTCCAGCGACCCTCCACCTCTTCTTCTTCCACCGTGGTGACGACTAGGCCGTCAACGGCTGCGAAACGGAGGGTTCGGCGTAATGCGGCACTGGCTCCACCTCTACCGACGGAGCCACCTTACTTTTTCAGTAAAAGGGAATTTTCCATGTTATCTGCCAGAGCGGAGACCGACCTGCCTTGTCAGAGTGTGGTCGAATCGCTACCGGTTAGAAACAAAGCAGAGACTGGCCCAGCTTACCAGCGTGTGGTCAGCTCTCTGCCTAGCGGACTTACCCCTATCACGACACAAACGGGGTTAAACACACCTGTCTGTAGCCGTATAGAGGGAACGTCATTTACATCAAAAACCCAGCCCAGCCGCTGTCGTTGCGTTATGCAGAATGGCTAGAAGGGGCAGGTGTTCTGTCGGGCTGGCTAGACAGGACATTGAGGAGGGGATATGCACTACAGTTCATTCAGCCTCCTCCGCCCTTCAGGGGCGTGAGAGAGACTGTTTTATCCTGCCCGATAAAAACGTGTGCGCTCCAGGAGGAGATTATGAATCTCCTAACAAAGGACGCAGTGACAATGGTTCCAAGGGAAACCAGTGGGACATGGGGTGGTACTCCCCGTATTTCCTTGTCCCAAAGAAATCGGGAGGTATGAGACCCATACTAGATTTAAGGGTCCTCAACGAGAGAGTGGCGAAACGCCCCTTTCGTATGTTGACGACGAGGCGCCTCCTGTCTTGTATACAGAAGGGCGACTACGGAATCAGCATAGACCTGAAGGATGCGTATTTTCATGTGCCAATCACAGAGAGGCACAGGAAATTTCTACGTTTTGCCTTCCAAGGGAAGGTTTACGAGTACACGCGCCTGCCCTTCGGGTACGCGCTTGCTCCTCGGACTTTCTCCAAATGCGTACAGACAGCGCTCGAACCACTGAGGCGAAACGGGATACGCATCTTAGCATATCTCGACGATCTACTGGTCTTGGCCCAATGCCCAAATCGAGCCATTCGGGGCGCAACCTCACTGGTGCAGCACCTCACTCAGTTGGGTTTAGCTGTCAACTGGACAAAGAGTGCTCCGTGGCCGGCTCAACAGTTTTCCTATCTAGGCATTCAGTTGGATACTGCCAAGATGAGGGCCAGTTTGTCAGCACCACGGAGAGCGACACTGACGTCAGCTCTCCAGGTGTGTCAAGTGACAAATACAATCACCGCTCTATCAATGATGTCCTTACTAGGACTGATGTCTGCAGCCCATGTAGTGGTCCCCTTAGGCCTATTACACATGCGCAGACTGCAGAGGTGGTTCGCACGACTGCGACTGGATCCAGTGAGACACCGTCGCAAGTTGATTGTAATACCGAGATCGTCAAAACCGACCTGAGCTACTGGAGAGAGAGTCGCCATGGGCAGACCGGCATCCCACTACCCAGTCTTCACGGACACGTCGCTGACTGGGTGGGGAGGAGTGTGTCAGGCAGGTTCGGTGGCAGGAAGATGGGGACCGTTGGAGACGCGTCACATCAACCTGCTGGAACTCGAGGCGGTCAAGTTAACGCTACTTCATTTTGCCCCGGTGTTAAAGGATCTGGACGTGTTAGTCAGATCCGACAACAGGACAACAGTAGCATACATCAATCGACAAGGGGGAGTACGCTCAGCGTCACTTCATCGCCTAGCGACAGATGTATGGCTGTGGGCTGTCACACACCTGAGTTCGCTAAAAGCTCTCCACATTCCAGGTCTGCTCAACGAAGGAGCAGATCTGTTATCACGGGGAGGCCCGAGGGACGACGACTGGAGGTTAGCACCCTCCATTGTGTCTCTGATTTGGGCACGGTTCGGGCAAGCAGAAGTGGATCTGTTTGCGTCACGAACGAATGCGCAGTGTCGCCTTTGGTTCTCCCTGCGCGAACAGGACAACCCGCCATTGGGAGTCGATGCATTCGCACACCCGTGGCCGAGGGTCCTGTTATACGCGTTCCCACCCCTGATATCTATCCTCCCACTGTTGGCACGAGTGAGATCAGAGAGGCTAGAGTTAATTCTTGTAGCCCCAGACCGCCCCGGAGCCCCGTGGTTTCCGGAACTGATGGAGATGGAGTTGGTAGAGGGCCCATGGCCCATACCTCATCGACAAGATGCACTCTCTCAAGCCAGAGGCTTGGTGAGGGGGCCACCTGTGATGGGGGGCCCCCTCATGGCCTGGTTACTGAGAGGGACTTGTTAGAACGCAGGGGTCTGACAGACGCGGTCATTCAGACCATTCAAAGTGCGCGCGCGCAATCCACTGCAAAGGGATATGCGGCACGCTGGCGAGTGTTTACACAGTGGTGTGAGGGACAGGACGTTGACCCAGTCTGCTGTCGGGTCGAAACGTTCTTGTGCTTCCTACAGTCGTAGTTTGACAAGGGATTGGCGGCGGGAACTATTAAAGTTTACGCGGCTGCCATCTCAGCTTGCCATGAGGGTTTTGCGACAACGACACTGTTCAGTCATTCGCTGGTTAAGCGTTTTTTGACTGGAGTGTATAGGCTTAGACGCCCTCATAGGACACTAATGCCAAAATGGGACCTGTCGATTGTGCTAGAGGCTCTGTGCGTGCCCCCATTCGAACCCATTGACACTGTGTCGTTGCGTTTATTGTCTCTCAAGACGAGTCTACTCCTCGCCTTGACTACGGCTAAGCGAGTGAGTGATTTATGCGCTCTCTCGACACGGGCAGATTGTTTGATCATATCTGGTGACGAAACAAAAGCTGTATTACGCCCTAACCAGGCTTTTATCCCTAAGGTTAATCGTGGGTTTAGAGTTCAGAGCTGTGAACTGAGCGCCTTTTTTCCTCCTCCTCACAACGGAGAGAGGGAGAGGCGTTTACATTGTCTATGTCCGGTGCGCGCGTTGGCACAATATGTGAAGCGCACAGCAGGACTGAGATCTTCTCCCCAGCTTCTGATCTGCTACGGCGGACAGAAGGCCGGGGCACCACTCTCGAAGCAGAAGCTGTCCCATTGGATTTGTGAGGCGATTAGCCTCGCATAGGAATCAAAGGGGCAGCCCGTGCCGACTGGCATTCGAGCTCATTCCACCAGGGGCATGGCCACATTAGTGGCCATTCTCAGGGGAGTGGGAGTGGAGGAGATATGTGAGGCGGCACGGGCTGCCCCTTTGATTCGTATGCGAGGCTAATCACCTCGTCTTGGTCGTCGCCATCACCTTTTGTACGATATTACTTGAAGGATATTTCTTCCTCATCCTTTTCTCATTCTGTCCTCAGTTTTGCTGATGACTGATGTAGTGGGGAAGGCACTTGGATTACCCTGGTCATGGGGATTCTATTCAAGTGCTGTCAAGAATAAATACGGATGTGCCTGGGGAGGGGACCCTCCTCCAGGACGTGATCCGTTAGATCAACAACCCTACGTGCTCACGTAAGGGCTAGATCAGTGGAGCAGACTCGGTGTGGGTTAGGGCAACATTCAAGGTTGTCTTGAACCAACATCAGTGGTCAGCTCCGGGTGCCGCTGAGATTTTGTTCTGACTAATAGAGTCTCAGTGGGGGTACATTTGGCCTCGCTCGCTCCGCCTAAACCAATAGGAGCAGAGCTCCCCTATGGGGCGGAGCTCCACGATATAGAACGATAGTTACGGAGGTATACTCCAGTTCTATGAGTGGAGCGGAGCCCCATAGGGCTGCTGGCCCACTTCGACTTGTTCAAACCCGGCTGTATTGTATGTTTGGGAGAATGAGGTAACGGAGGACGCCCCTTTTATAGCACCCCAGGGCGGGCGCGGATAGGGGTGTAAATCACCAGCTTCATCACGATACGATATTATATCGATTTGTTTGTATGACGATACAATGTTTGACGATATCACAATGTCAGTCACGATACGATACAGTATTCATCTGTTACAAAAATAAAAATAGACCCGTTCACTAGTCTCACAAACAAGAGATATTCAGCTTTAAAACATTAATGTCCTATGAAACAAAACTGGAAGAACTTGTCCCCCCTTTTTTCAGGCAGGATTTTTGTAAACGTTCACTTTTTTACTGTCTCATAAACACAGTATTTTTAACAGTTAGAACTGAACCAAGGTTCATTTAACCTACAGTATATTTGTGCAATAATAATAAATAATAATAAAATAATAATAAATAATAAGTGCAAATGCAGTAGCCTCACACAGCCCCCCCTCAGACACCGGGCTCAGATCAGGTTGTAACATTGAGGTTTGTGCAGCCGTCAGTGTCATCACGTGATCTGGCTTTACGCGTCATCCGCAATCTGTGTGGACGTCCACGCACTCCCGTGCATGCGCCCTGCCGCGACTCACCCACCACACCATGCAGAACAACACAGAGAGACAGAGAGAGAGAGACACACAGAGAGATAGAGAGAGAGAGCGAATTTCGTCGTCGTTATCCCTGCTACTCGCCATGACTTGACCTGCACAGTGTGCAGCGCTCTTTGACTTTGTAGTTTGCCGCTGCTAGTCGCGCGCTGCACGGAAATGGTGACAGTCACGCAGAATGTGCCATTTCAAAATAAAGGTGTATCTTTAAGATGACGATATAGATCGATGTTTTTACATTGCGTCGATGTAATCAGATCGTTAGTCAATGAATCGATGCATCAATGTGAATCGATGTATCGTTACACCCCTAGGCGCGGACATCGAAAAATTCAGTCAATTGCTACTTTAGGTAGCGGGGTAAACCAATAGGAGCAGAGCTCCCCTATGGGGCGCCGCTCCACTCATAGAACTGGAGTATACCTCCGTAACTATCGAAATATTCTGTTAAAGGTCCAAAACCTGTAGCAAAAATATTTGTACCAACAATTTGAGCGATTTCCAGTTGTACGTTATTCGTAAAATTCTAGCTTGACCATGTAGGATTGTGCTCCTGAGTGAGAGAGTGAGAGTGAGAGTGAGAGTGAGAGTGAGAGTGAGAGTGAGAGAGTGAGTGAGAGTGAGAGTGAGAGAGTGAGAGAGAGAGAGATTATTGCACTTGTAACGCTACACACCCAGGTTCATGGACAATACAAACATTTAATTGTGTCACAGTGTCAAAAACAGCGCAAGATTTTACGTTTTTCAGCTTTATTAATGACAGCTCATGTTAGCCACATTACTTAGATAAGATGTACCTTTTGTACCTTTTACTAGCATATCAGCCCAATAGAGCTCTCAGGTCTTCTGACGCTGGCTTTCTCTGTGTACCACATGTACAAAAGAAGAGATTTGGTGAGGCTGCATTCTCATTTTATGCACCCAAATTGTGGAATGCACTGCCAGTTGACATTAGGGATGCAACCTCAGCAAATATGTTCAAGTCAAAACTAAAACCCCATCTTTTTAATATTGCCATTAAATTACTAAATAATTTAATTATGATTATATAATGATTAAAGCACTTTGAGCTGCAACATTTGCAAGTGTTATACAAATAAAGTTATTATTATTATTATTATTATTATTATTATTATTATTGGGGGGGGGGCTCCATTGAGGGTACATATAAAAAGACATAGAATATAATAACAAAAAATAAAAGGCAAAAAGAAAAAAGATCAAACTATATACATTTAAGCCAAGAAAAATATACACACAAAAACACTCAATGTGTTCACTATCTCCATCTCTGTGCCGTTGATGGTGATTGGAGTGTGTGTGTGTGTGTGTGTGTGTGTGTGTGTGTGTGTGTGTGTGTGTGTGTGTGTCTGTGTCCCCTCATGTAATCCACATTGACCTCCTTGGTCTTGAGGAGGTTCAGGGGGAGGTGGTTGCACCACTGTTCCAGTCCGGTCACCTCTTCCCTGTAGGCCGTCTCATCTCGCCGCGGGAGGTTGGGAGGTCAGCCCCAAAACTGCTGTGTCGTCCGCAAACTTCATGATGACGTTTGAAGCTTGTGTCGCCACTCAGCCGTGGGTGTAGGTGGCATACGGGGGGGGGGGGGGGGGGGGCTGAGAACACAGCCCTGTGGTGCTCCTGTGCTGAGGGTCAGCTGGGAGGAGGTGCGGTTGTCCACTTTCACCACCTGGCGACGACGCTCCGTCCAGTCTCACAGTGCTGTGTTCAATCCCAGATCCTTGTGCAAGAAAGCATGGGCATGACTGGAGGTCTAGCAGAGGGGTCAAATCTGGCATATATGGTAATTAGCTCATCTGTGCTGTGTCTTATGTTTTGCTGTTTATTTCCTTTAAAGTCTGTAATAGAGACCTTGCCATAAGTAAGTGCCATAAGGGGCCAAAGGCCTTAGAGAACAGGTGGGTTTTGAGGGATGATTTAAAAGTGTCCAGGGTAGGGGGGCATTGCGGCTCGCTGTGGGGAGAGAGTTCCAGAGGGTGGGAGCTGCCACACTGAAAGCTCTGCCCCCGAAGGTCCGTAGGTTGGTGTGGGGGGTGGAGAGTAGGCCCATGCCTCTGCCCATGCATCTGTTGTCTGTATTCCCTCTTTGCCTGTTTGATTGCTGTTCTCAATGTGTAGAGGTGCACGGATGTCACTGTTTATTCCTGGTTGTTGATTGGGCATGATTTGTATTGTTTTTATGTGGAGACCACATCCTCTGTGCATTCCCTGATGAACCTGGTGTCTGTGTGTCTGTGTGACTGTGTGTCTGTGTGACTGTGTGTCTGTGTGTCTGTGTGTCTTTGTAGTCATTTAAGTTGTCGTGTAGCAGTGATCCAGGACATGTTTTCCTTGCGTGGGAAATATGATGTGTTGGTGTGGAACTTTTCCGAGTTTAGCCTGGTTAAAGTCCCCTGCAACAATGAGTGCTGTCTCCGGATGCGCGGTTTCCTGCACGTTGATCCCTCTGTGCAGCTCTCCAAGCACTTTGTCCAGCACATTGTCTCGAATATTAAATACAAATATCTTATCACGCAAATAAAATAGCTTTATTCACTGGTCTCCTTTGGAGCTTCCAATACAAACTTGTTTGTCACAGGTTTGTCATGGCATTCTATGATTATGATGCATCATTAACAGCATATTACCTTGACAGGTGTTTCTGGTTTGTCAGGTCATGTTCCATCACATCATTTGTGCAGTCATAAGAGAGTTTTCAATGTCAAGTATTGATTCTAGGCTTTACGTTGGAGTATAGCCCTTTGGAGTTTACCTTTGGAGTCTGCTATTGGTGTCTTGTCAACATGAGTACTAAAGAAACATCAATGAATGTCATGGAAGCCATTATGAGGCTGAAATATCAGGCTGTCCCACAGATCAGGAATGCTCTCCAGGAAGTAGTCATGAATGTATCAGAGACTACCACCTGCAGAACACATCACTGGCAGAACTACAGAGGCTACGCTGCAAGGTGCAAACCACTAGTGAGCCATGAAAACAGGTTGTCCAGGTTACGGTTGACTAAAAAGTGCCTAAAGGAGCCTGAGTTCTGTAAAAAGGTTATTGTGGACAGATGTTTCTCTAGTGTCTATAAATAAATATATATTTTTATAATTTGTTCTTTCTTCTTCTATCATGACAACTGCCAATGGCCCCTGGCCTGAGCTAGATTACTCTTCCTGCTAGGACTGGTGAATTGATGATTTACTTGCTTAGTCAAATGTATCGATTGGATATAAGGCGTTTGGAATAAGGCGTCTGCTAAATGCCAAAAATGTAAATGTAAATGTAAATGAGACAAAGATGAACATGTAGAGTGATGACAAGTGTCAAGTCTGGAGAAAAAAAGGAACTGTCCAAAATCCACATGTTCAATAAATCTTATTGAATATGCGTTTAATTTGCTGAAGATTTAAGGAAAACATCCTCAAAACACACAACTGAAGATGGCTGCAGTACAGGCCTGGCAGAGCATCACCAGATAAGATACCCAGGATCTGGTGGGGTCAATCGGTTGCAGGCTTTAGGCAGTTATAGAATGCAAAGGATTGTCGACCAAATACTGAACATGACTGCTTAATTTGGACATAATGATACGTCTGTCATCACTTTTGGTAGCCTGATGTCTAAAGAGTGTTGTTTTTTCTGAATGGTGAAACCAATATGTACACAGTTACCATCACGTAAAAGCTGAGAATCTCTTGACTCGTGGGCGTGCCCTTTATATTTATTAGTCAAAAGGGGTTCTCTAAATAGTGAAAATAAAAAATAATAAGTTGCTAACTTTAGTGATGTTAACAGTAGATATTTGTTACAGTTTTTCCCAATTGCTAAAACACAAAAGCCAATTCTCTAAACCAAATGACCAGTTCTCTAAACACATTTAATAAAACTAGCCCCCATTTGCCAAAACCATAAACACATTTCACATGAAGACACAATTCACAAAACACAATCCTCCTTTTCTCATAAATCTAAACACATTTTGTCTTGCTAAAACACAAGTTGCAAAAAACTCTGCTCAAATTCTCAAATTAAAGCTCATGTGATGCAAAATGCTTGCCACAGTCAGCAAAATCTGAACACAATGAACACACCTGGCTTCATTCATTAAACATAACAACTAAAAATGTAAGACACTTGTTGCAAATGATTGTGGTGTGTGTGTGTGTGTGTGTGTGTGTGTGTGTGTGTGTGTGTGTGTGGTATAGTTCCATAAATACATAAAAGAACATCACACCCTGAACATTGTTTTCAGTGAGTATTGTTGTGTGTAATGGATCCTCTGTAGTGTTTGCATTGAGTTGTGATACAGTACAGTAGTGTCCATGTTACGGTACATGTGGGAATACAGTACATGTGGGAAAACTAGGGTTAGGGTTAGGTGCTAGGGTGCTAGGGTTAAGGTTAGGGTTAGGATTAGGGGTAGGGTTAGGGTTAGGGTTAAGGTTAGGGTTAGGGTTAGACATGCCAGCATGTACCAAGTCACCCTAGCACCTAACCCTAACCCTAGTTTTCCCACATGTACCGTATTCCCACATGTACCGTAACATACATACTGTATTTTCTGTAGATTTACATACTGTTCATATGAAACACACAAATCTATGAATGCCCAATACTCTACAGCAGGGGTCGGCAATAGGCGGCCCGTGGGCCATTGCTGGCCCATCGCCAATAATATTTGGCCCAGCAGATTATTTTGAGAATCCACTTTTTATTTATTTTTATTTTTATTTTTTTAAATAATATCGGACCGACAGTCCCACATATAGCGCCTATAATGTCCGAATAGAGAATCGACCTCCACCTGAATAATGCTTATTGTACTTTTATCCATGTTGAGAGTGAATGACACAGGGACAGACAATCAGGCAGCGAAGCGCACTGACGCTGAACCCCGGCATAGTGAATCATAAGTAGGTGGACAACGCGTCACGGTGCTGAAATAGCCGACATACCGTGTGTGGTTTGAAAAAAATAACACGAGCTCAGTAAACCATTCAAACGTAATGTTTACGTATATGTGGCTGCAACACACATATGAACAGTAACAAAGCAAATTCTGTTTAATTTTCTGAAAAACATTGACAACAAAATCGGCGCAAACAAAAAGCATCTCCCATCGGTCAGTATTTGCTAGATATCTGGTGATATGGACGTCACTTTAATCCGCAGGCAGTTCTCAAGGTTTTTATGCATCAATCGATTCCTCTCGTGCGTCTTTATCACATTCATTGACGAAAAGGACGACTCGCATGTATAGAAAGGGAACATTGTGAGCACGTAAAATGTGAGTCTCACAACGGCTTTGCATTGATGAAACCAGGTAGGATGAATGCATAGTTCGCTGTCCATTCCTCTTTAAATGCCCTGTTTTCACCGTCAACTTTCCTCTTTAGACCTTTGGAGAGTGACATTATGTTTCTCTTGCTAGCTAGCAGGTTAAATGTTTAGCTAACTTCACCCGGCACGCAAACAACCAATCCAATAATAATGTGACCTTGTCTGGGAGGAGGGGGGAATAATTATCAGAACAAAAGTATGTTAAATAATTATTAGAATAAGTTTGGCTGCGCTACATCGTCAGTCCACACATTTATTATTCCAAAATATGGAAAAGTGTGAAACTACGTTTCAACGTTGTTGAGAATCACAACACAAACTCGCTAGTCAAGCCAAAATACTGCAACGTAATGGATTGGACTGCTACCTAGTTAACTAGAACACTACTTTACATTGTTAGCAGGTTCACAAAACAAGCTGTGTTAGTTGACTAGCGATGTGTACAGTCGAAAGAAAAGTCAAAGCATTAGAACGTGTCACATTTTTAAACAATCAATTACTTAAATTAGCCTTTGATTATGTTCGGGCCCACCATCTAGTGGCTCAATTTTTTTGGGGCCCGAGGCCAAACTTAATTCCCGACCCCTGCTCTACAGTGATATATTCTGAGATATGTATGTAGGTGTATCACCTACAACCGCTTTGCTATCCTGGATGAGAAAGACTCTCCGACTCTGACTGGAGGCAACGAGATCCCAGTTATGCAACAGTCCTCTGTACCCTCGATCAACTCCAACGCATCCAGCAAAAAGAAGGAACGGCGCCAGCTGCTTAAATCTGCTGTTAGACGGCGCTCGAGCTCTCACCAACTGGCTCAGGAGCCGCCGAGCATCGAAACTGATCCGCCGGCCCCCGGGCGGAGAGTCTCGGCCCGGCTGTCTCCACCAGCCCGCTCACTTTAATCCTTGGTGACTCGATTGTTAGAAACGTGTCTGTCCCCAATTCCCACACCGTGTCCTGTCCTGGTGCTACTGTCTCTGACATTACAGACATGATCCGGGAAGTAGCCATGTCGTTCCCTTCGGCGGAGTCGCTCATTCTACACGTTGGTACAAACGACACCGGTAAATTACGTTCCGAGCAGCTGAAGGGCGACTTTTGCAAAATGTTCGCGGTGGTGAAACGATAGTTATGGAGATAGACTCCAGTTCTATGAGTGGAGCGGAGCCCCATAGGGGAGCTCTGCTCCTATTGGTTTACCCGCTACCTAAAGTAGCCAATGACTGAATTTTTCAATGCCTGCGCCCGCCTGGGGTGCTATATAAAGGGGCGTACATCGCTCCATCATTCTCCCAAACATACAAAACAGCCGGGTTTGAACGAGTCGAAGTGGGCCAGCAGCCCTATGGGGCTCCGCTCCACTCATAGAACTGGAGTCTATCTCCATAACTATCGTTCTATATCGTGGAGCTCCGCCCCATAGGGGAGCTCTGCTCCTATTGGTTTAGGCGGAGCGAGCGAGGCCAAATATACCCCCACTGAGACTATTAATCCAAAAACAATCTCAGCGGCACCCGGAGCTGACCACTGATGTTGGTTCAAGACAACCTTAAAAAGTTGGCCCAACCCACACCGAGTCTGCTCCACTGATCTAGCCCTTACGTGAACACGCAGGGTTGTAGATCTAACGGAACATGTCCTGGAGGAGGGTCCCCTCCCCAGGCACATCCGTAATCATCCTGACAGCACTTGAATAGCATCCCCAACCAGGGTAATCCAAGTGCCATCCCCACTACATCAGTCCTCAGCAAACTGAGGACAGAATGAGAAAAGGATGAGGAAGAAATATCACTTACCCAACCCTTACGTTGGGTTGTTGATCTAACAGACATGTCCTGGAGGAGGGTCCCCTCCCCAGGCACATCCGTATTCATCCTGACAGCACTTGAATAGAATCCCCATGACCAGGGTAATCCAAGTGCCCTTCCCACAACATCAGTCATCAGCAAACTGAGGACAGAATGAGAAAGGATTGAGGAAGAATATCACTGACCTAACCCTTACGTGAGCACGTAGGGTTGTTGATCTAACGGAACATGTCCTGGAGGAGGGTCCCTTCCCCAGGCACATCCGTATTCATCCTGACAGCACTTGAATAGAATCCCATGACCAGGGTAATCCAAGTGCCTTCCCCACTACATCAGTCATCATCAAAACTGAGGACAGAATGAGAAAAGGATGAGGAAGAAATATCTTCAAGTAACACCGTATAAAAGTGATGGCGACGACCAAGACGCCGCCACACATATCTCCTCCACTCCCACTCCCCTGAGAATGGCCACTGATGCGGCCATGCCCCTGGTGGAATGAGCCCGAATGCCAGTCGGCACGGGCTGCCCCTTCGATTCGTATGCGAGGCTAATAGCCTCGCAAATCCAAAGGGACAGCCTCTGCTTCGAGAGTGGTGTCCCGGCTTTCTGTCCGCCATAGCAGATCAGAAGCCGGGGAGAAGATCTCAGTCCTGCCTCGCGCTTCACATATTGTGCCAACGCGCGCACCGGACAATACAATGTAAAACGCCTCTCCCTCTCTCCGTCGTGAGGAGGAGGGAAAAAAAAAAAGGCGCTCAGAGCACAGCTCTGAACCCTAAACCCACGATTAACCGTAGGGATAAATCCGGGTTAGGGCGTAATACAGCTTTTGTTTCGTCATCAGATATGATCAAACAATCTGCCCGTGACGAGAGAGCGCACAAATCACTCACTCGCTCAGCCGTAGTCAAGGCGAGGAGTAGACTCGTCTTGAGAGACAATAAAACGCAACGACACAGTGACAATGGGTTCGAATGGGGGCACGCACAGCGCCTCTAGCACAATCGACAGGTCCCATTTTGGCATTAGAGTCCTATGAGGGCGTCTAAGCCTACACACTCCAGTCAAAAAACGCTAAACCAGCGAATGACTGAAAAACCAGTGTCGTTGTCGCAAAACCCTCATGACAAGCTGAGATGGCAGCCGCGTAAACTTTAATAGTTCCCGCCGCCAATCCCTTGTCAACAGCGACTGTAAGAAGCACAAGAACGTTTCGACCCAACAACAGACAGGGTCAACGTCCTGTCCCTCACACCACTGTGTAAAACTCGCCAGCGCGCCGCATATCCCTTTGCAGTGGATTGCGCGCGCGCACTCTGAATGGTCTGAATGACCGCGTCTGTCAGACCCCTGCGTTCTAACAATCCCTCTCAGTAACCAGGCCATGAGGGGCCCCCCCTCATAGGCGGCCCCTTCACCAAGCCTCCGGCTTGAGAGAGTGCATCTTGTCGATGAGGTATGGGCCATGGGCCCTCTACCAACATCTCCATCAGTTCCGGAAACCACGGGGCTCCGGGACGGTCCGGGGCTACAAGAATTAACTCTAGCCTCTCTGACCTCACTCGTGCCAACAGTGGGAGGATAGATGTCAGGGGTGGGAACGCGTATAACAGGACCCTCGGCCATGGGTGGTGTGCGAATGTATCGACTCCCAATGGCGGGTTGTCCTGTTCGCGCAGGGAGAACCAAAGGTGACACTGCGCATTCGTCCGTGACGCAAACAGAACCACTTCTGCTTGCCCGAACCGTGCCCAAATCAGCGACACAATGGAGGGTGCTAACCTCCAGTCGTCGTCCCTCGGGCCTCCCCGTGATAACAGATCTGCTCCTTCGTTGAGCAGACCTGGAATGTGGAGAGCTTCAGCGAACTCAGGCGACTCCGCGCGCGATGACGCGCGGGTCTCTCCAGTAGCTCAGGTCGGTTTTGACCGATCTCTGTATTACAATCAACTTGCGACGGCCTCTCACTGGAACCCGTCGCAGTCGTGCGAACCACCTCTGCAGTCTGCGCATGTGTAACAGGCCTAAGGGGACCACTACATGGGCTGCAGACATCAGTCCTAGTAAGGACATCCTTGACAGAGCGGTGATTGTATTTGTCACTCGACACACCCGGAGAGCTGACGTCAGTGTCGCTCTCCGTGGTGCCGATAAACTGGCCCTCATCTCGGCAGTATCCAACTGAATGCCTAGATAGGAAAACTGTTGAGCCGGCCACGGAGCACTCTCTGTCCAGTTTACAGCTAACCCCAGCTGAGTGAGGTGCTGCACCAGTGAGGTTGCGTCCCGAATGGCTCGATTTGGGCATTGGGCCAAGACCAGTAGGTCGTCGAGATATGTTAATATGCGTATCTCGTTTCGCCTCAGTGGTTCGAGTGCTGTCTGCACGCATTTGGAGAAAAACGAGGAGCAAGCGTGCACCCGAAGGGCAGGCGCGTGTACTCGTAAACCTTCCCTTGGAAAGCAAAACGTAGGAATTTCCTGTGCCACTCTGTGATTGGCACACGAAATACACGACCCTCAGGTATCTACGAAAGGGGCGTTTCGCCACTCTCTCGTTGAGGACCCTGAAATCTAGCATGGGTCTCATGTCTCCCGAATTCTTTGGGACAAGGAAATACGGGGAGTACCATCTCATGTCCCACTGGTCCCTCGGAACCAATGTCACTGCGCCCTTTGTTAGGAGATTCGTAATCTCCTCCTGGAGCGCACGTGTCTTTATCGGGCAGGACAAAAAACAGTCTCTCTCACGCCCCTGAAGGGCGGAGGAGGCTGAATGAACTGTAGTGCATATCCCCTCCTCAATGTCCTGTCTAGCCAGCCCGACAGAATACCTGTCCCTTCTAGTTATTCTGCATAACGCAACGACAGCAGCTGGACCGTCTGTTGTGGTGCAGTCGACAGAAAAAACTTGAATTTCTGTATGATCCCAGCCGCCGCTGCACACCGAGGAGGTGGCACAGCCCAAGGTGGGGTCATTTCGAAAGGGATGGGCTGCCGTCTGTAAAGAGTGTTTGTTATGTGTAACAATGCTCTTTATTGACGCAGGTTTATTATGCCTGATAATCAAAGAACCGGCCGCACGCTCATGAGCTGGGCCAGGTCTTGATAGACATGGAGGGGTTTTTGATGTACATAACGACCCCTCTATACGGCTACATACAGGGGTGTTTAACCCGCTACGTGTCGTGATAGGGGTAAGTCCGTTAGGCAGAGAGCTGGCCACACGCCGGTAAGCTGGGCCAGTCTCCGGTTTGTTTCTAACCGGTAGCGAGTCAACCACACTCTGACAAGGCAGGTCGATCTCCGCTCTGGTAGATAACGGTCCCTCTATACGGCTACAGACAGGGGTGTTTAACCCGCCTCGTGTCGTGATAGGGGTAAGTCCGCGAGGCAGAGAGCTGGCCACACGCCGGTAAGCTGGGCCAGTCTCCGCCTTGTTTCTAACCGGTAGCGATTCGACCACACTCTGACAAGGCAGGTGGGTCTCCGCTCTGGTAGATACCATGGAAAATCCTCCTTAGGGATGGTATGCCGTCTGTAAAGAGTGCTTGTTTTGAGTAACAATGCCCTTTATCGACGTAGGTTTATTATGCCTGATAACCAAAAAACCGGCCGCACGCTCATGAGCTGGGCCAGGTCTTGATAGACATGGAGGAGTTTTTGATGTAATAACGGTCCCTCCATACGGCTACAGACAGGGGTGTTTAACCCCCTTTGTGTCGTGATAGGGGTTAGACCGCTAGGCAGAGAGCTGGCCACACGCTGGTAAGCTGGGCCAGTCTCCGCCTTGTTTCTAACCGGTAGCGATTGGACCACGCTCCGACAAGGCAGGTGGGTCTCCGCTCCGGTAGATAACATGGGAAAAATCTCCTTTACTGAAAAAGTAAGGTGGGGATTTTCCTTCTTTTGCCTCTTTATGAGGTAGCAGCCATGAAGAGGAAAACGGTGGTGGGGTCATTACCGACCCCTCCGCCCGTGAAACCGGGCCACGCTGCCGTGGGGGGCCGTAGCGGGCCCTCCCAGTGGTCAGCGGCGGGGGCTGGGGATGCCGAGTGGGGCATGGCTCCGTCGTTTAGAGGTAGAGCCAGTGCCGCATCACGCCGAAACCTCCGTTTCGCAGTGATTTTCGCAATGGCGGCGTTAAACACGGCGATGTTATTCGCCGCTGCCGCCGCCTGCGCACCGAGATGGGGCGGCAAGGGCGGGGAGCACGTGCTCTACCTGCCGCTCGCTCTCATCAGAGCTTTCTGATTCTGACACCGGCACCGACCACTCAGCTGGGTGAGGGCGGCGTGATGTCAGGGCCGGCTGAGCGGGCGGGACCATCCCTACTTGGGGAGGTGCCTGCCCAGAACGCCGTTCTTGCTTGTCCTCCGCTGCTAGAAAATCGCAGCGGCAGGTAGTCCGCTAGGCAGAGAGCTGGCCACACGCTGGTAAGCTGGGCCAGTCTCCGCCTTGTTTCTAACCGGTAGCGATTGGACCACGCTCCGACAAGGCAGGTGGGTCTCCGCTCCGGTAGATAACATGGGAAAAATCTCCTTTACTGAAAAAGTAAGGTGGGGATTTTCCTTCTTTTGCCTCTTTATGAGGTAGCAGCCATGAAGAGGAAACCGGTGGTGGGGTCATTACCGACCCCTCCGCCCGTGAAACTGGGCCACGCTGCCGTGGGGGGCCGTAGCGGGGCCTCCCAGTGGTCAGCGGCGGGGGCTGGGGATGCCGAGTGGGGCATGGCTCCGTCGTTTAGAGGTAGAGCCAGTGCCGCATCACGCCGAAACCTCCGTTTCGCAGTGATTTTCGCAATGGCGGCGTTAAACACGGCGATGTTATTCGCCGCTGCCGCCGCCTGCGCACCGAGATGGGGCAGCGAGGGCGGGGAGCACGTGCTCTACCTGCCGCTCGCTCTCATCAGAGCTTTCTGATTCTGACACCGGCACCGACCACTCAGCTGGGTGAGGGCGGCGTGATGTCAGGGCCGGCTGAGCGGGCGGGACCATCCCTACTTGGGGAGGTGCCTGCCCAGAACGCCGTTCTTGCTTGTCCTCCGCTGCTAGAAAATCGCAGCGGCAGGTGTCCCGGAGGAACTTCTTCGTGGTCGGCGGCGGACGATCCATCGCTGAAGGGAAAAGTCTCCTCCGCTGAAAAGTGTCCTCTGCTGCTTGGAAGTCGCAGCGGCAGGCGTCCCGGAGGAACTTCTCCATAGGCGGCGGACGATCCATCTTGAAGGGAAAAGTCTGGCGGGTCCTCCAGTCTTAGTAGTCGTCCTTCTCAGTCTTCAGATATAAACCCGTGCTGAACTTTTTGGGAGAATGATGGAGCGATGTACGCCCCTTTATATAGCACCCCAGGCGGGCGCAGGCATTGAAAAATTCAGTCATTGGCTACTTTAGGTAGCGGGTAAACCAATAGGAGCAGAGCTCCCCTATGGGGCGGAGCTCCACGATATAGAACACCTCCACCTCAAGACTACAATCTCCGGTCCAACTCCCACGTTTGGCAGAGGCTGTGGTCGCTTCTCCAGATTACTGAACATTAACACCTGGCTTCGCTCCGCATGTCGCGATAACAACATAGAGTTCGTTGACAACTTCGACCTCTTCTGGCAACGCAGTGAACTATTATCTGTTGATGGACTTCATTTGAACATGGCTGGTGCGCATTTTCTATCTTGCAACCTCTCATACCAAGTACTTCACCCCGGCTTCACCTGTCTAGCTAGTCAACAGCCTTCTCACACTCTACCAATTACAACAGCCCCCAGGTCCCGCTCCCTCTGAAACCCTGCTGGTCCCAGACACAACGGTGATGGTTCCACTCTCCTCTCTGGTTTCCCCTCGGGTCTAGGATCAGCCCACATAGAGCATATTGTTTTAACCAGTGATAGCTTGGCAGCTCTGGGGTCAGACAGTTTTAACAGTAGTAATCAATATATCCCAGTAGTCTTTAATGTCCCGGTGCGCGCCTCGCAGGACCGTAGGCTATTACGTGGTGTCAACATGCGCAATCTAATTAATATAGACAGACAACATACCACACAACATCAATCAGTCACCCATTTCCCTACCCTTACCCCGGCAAGTTTAAAAATGCGTAAAGGACTTGGTACAATTCACTGGAATATCCGTAGTTTGCGTAAAAATCTTGATCACGTGGTTGTATTAATTGAACAAACTTCCCCGGATATTGTTGTGTTGGGTGAAACCTGGCTCAGGATGAATGTTGATAGCTCTGACGTGAATATTCAGGATTATAATCTCTTTAGAATGGATCGTTTGGGCAGGGGTGGTGGTATTGGTATGTATGTTAAGTCACATTTTTCAGTTTCCATTTTACACGCAATTTCTATTCCTGACTGCTTTGAATTTCTGGCTCTGAAAATCCATCATGGCCCAGACCCTCTGACGGTAGTTGGTATCTATCGCCCTCCTTCTGCCGATTCTCACGCCACTGACACCCTAGTTAACCTGCTTTCAAAATATACTGACAATGAAGTACTTGTTCTGGGTGATCTCAATATTAACTGGCTGAGTGATATTTCCTCGCAGCTTAAAGATCTTGCTTGCAGCATAAACCTTTCACAATTGATTTTAGAACCAACTAGACCAAACCTCAACGATGACTCGAAATCTACATTATTAGACATAATTTTAACAAATAAGGCTAGCAAATATACTAGTGGTGTCTTTGACCTGGGAGTCAGTGATCATTGTCCTGTTGCCTGTGTGAGAGATATGAGGTTCAAAAAGACTACATCTCAGGTGATAACCAAGAGGAACTTCAAACGCTTTGATGCAGAGTTGTTCCTGAGGGAGCTGGATGGCTGCGACTGGGGTTGCGTGAGCTCTCTCGATGTCATTGAGGACGCTCTCGAATCCTTTATATGTAGGTACATTTAATTGCGTTGTGGATAGGCACGCCCCTTTTAAAACCACTAGGATAAAAGATAGGGTAGTGCCTTGGTTTACTCATGAGCTATCTACCCTCTTTAATAACAGAAATAGTGCCTGGTCCCGTGCCAGACGTACTGGTGTCCCCCAACACTGGCTATACTTCAGGCAGCTCAGAAATAAGTGCACTTCAGCCGTAAGGAAGGCTAAATCCGAATATTTCCTGAATCTGATAACCACCTCATACTCTAACCCTGCCAAATTCTGGAATGCAATTAATTTGACTAAAAATCGTCCTTCCAGTGCTCTCCCCCTTAGTATTACTGTTAATGACTCTGTGATCTCTGATCCTAGCGACATTCGCCTTGCTTTTAATAAACACTTCTCCGAAGCTGGTCACCTATTTGATAGGTTGTACCCTGGACACCCCTCTATGGTGGTTTGGTTTCTAATGATACTGCCCTTGTGGACCGTGTCCCCCTTTTTACCTTTCAACCATTTACTTCCGCGGAGCTCCTCAAGGTTTTAGAAACTATTGACCCCAAATCATCCACTGGTGAGGATAAACTAGACTCATTTTTTTATAAAATTGGCTGCGCCAATTATCAGCGCGCCGCTAACTTTCAATTTCCTCTGGTGTATTTCCGTTGGTCTGGAAGTCTGCGCGAGTCAATCCTTTACACAAAGGGGGTGATAGGGCTGATCCGGATAACTATCGACCGATCTCCACTCTCCCATGCCTGTCTAAAGCACTTCTCAATTGAAACGCTTTCTATCAATCCACTCAATTCTTAGTCCCCATCAATCCGGTTTCAGACCAATCCATAGTACCATCTCTGCTATCACACTTGTAACTAACGACATAGTCTCGGCCTTGGACAAGAGGAACCACTGCGCGGCCCTCTTTGTCGACCTCTCGAAGGCATTTGACACGGTCGATCACCACTTGCTCCTAGAACAGCTATCCGATATTGGATTAGACTTAGGTGCTTGTGCGTGGTTCCATGACTACCTTACCCTCAGGCGTCAGTGTATAAAATCTTCACTTGGCAATTCGGATTTCATAACGGTTACAAAGGGTGTCCCTCAAGGTTCGGTGCTGGGCCCTGTACTTTTTACCATCTATATTAATGAACTGGTATCTTCGCTAACCGGTTGCCACGTCCATTTATATGCCGATGATACCATTCTTTATAGTACAGCAGATTCCCCACATGCTGCTACTATCAACTTGCAGCTAGCCTTTAACTCACTGCAAGACGCCCTCTCGAGGCATAAGCTTGTCCTCAACTCGAAGAAAACGAAATTCATGTTGTTTACTAGGGCTAGGAATGTGGACCTTACAAAGCTTCTTATATCCACAGTTGACGGCTCCTCCATTGAGAGAGTTACCGACTACAAATATCTTGGGCTGTGGTTGGATGAGAAGCTATCATTCAAAACGCATGTCGACGGCCTCGCCTCCAAACTTCGGCAAAAGGTGGGCTTTCTTTACCGTAATCGGTCTAGCTTCCCCTTGCTTTGTAGGAAGACAGTTGTCGAGGCGGTATTCCTGTCCGTATTAGATTACGGTGATGTTATCTATAGGCATGCAGCTTCATCTACATTGAAAAAATTGGACTCAGTTTATCACTCAGCTCTAAGGTTTATTACCGGGGACAGTTATGACACTCACCACTGCATACTTTATGACAAGGTTGGCTGGCCCTCTCTTTCTCTGAGGCGCAGTTACCACTGGAACTTGCTCGTTTTCAAGGCCATCTGTGGCAAGCTTCCTCCTTATATCTCATCATTATTAGACTGGAGTCTTGGTACTTATGTGACCAGATCTAATAGTTGGCTTTCTTTTCGGGTTCCGTATGCGCGTTCAGACCTGGGTAAAACAGCCTTTTTTATTGATGCCCCTAATACATGGAACACTCTGCAGCAAACTCTCCGGTTGGAGGTCCTCCCCTCTGCCTCTACCTTTAAACTCCTGGTGCAAAAACTGTATTCTAATAATTGCAATTGTTTTTAGTTTTTTTCTTTTTTTCCTTTAATCCTGTCTTGCTCACTGTTTGTTTGCCCTTGCTCACTATTCTATTGTACACTCGACGTCACTGTAAATTAGGGTGACCTCAGTGCCTATCGAGTTTTAAATAAAGGTTTGAAATGAAATGAAATGAAATGAGAACAGATACTGTAAGGTTTCTAAAAATGTGCTTTGGCAGTTGTGAAAAAAAAGAACATTCTCACACACTGAATATTGTGTTTTCAGTTGTTTTGTTGTAGTCTGTAATGATGCGTATAGTGTTTACATTTTTACAGGCTTTGAGCAGCTGTTTTGGTGTGAAAGTTTGAGTTTTGAAGAGAGAAGATGTGGTTTTGTTTATGTAGCTTTAGAAAAGTGTGTTGTGTTTAGAGTTTTGGGAAAATGGAGGAAAGTTTTGTGAAATGTGTTTTAGCAATTGAGAAAAACTGTAACTAACGTTGCCATTTTCATCTTTTAAAATTAATTCAAAGGAACGTTAATTCATCCCTTGTATAAACATGATTATTACTAGATGCGTGTTGAATAATACTCTAGAGTACCAATCAAGCCGCAACGACAACATTTTGCAACGACTTGCATGTTCAGACGCTCGGACAAAGGTCAGCGCATGCGCAAAACATGCCGGCATCGATAACCTCGGAGGCATACGATTCCGATGCATCGAATAATTGTTGTTCTCAACAGGAACTGGTTCCCGGTTCCCAATCCCTAACCTTTAGTGACAGTTAAGTGAGGGATTAGAGCGTTGAATTGAATGCCAATGACATTTCAGCTATCGCAAGTCAGGTTCTACCAGTTACTGTTTACTTGAATTACAATTTACAACTGCACATTATTAACTCTCACAAAATATTTTAGGAAATTAACTAATGGTAATGTGCAATTATAAAATGGACACGCACAGACACACACACACGCACACACACACACACACACACACACACACACACACACATACACGCACACACACACATACACGCACACACGCGCACACACGCACACACGCACACACGCACACACACACACACACACACACACACACACACACACACACACACACACACGCACACACACACACTGCTTATCAGCTGACTATAGAGTGTGTGATCTGTGTGTGATCTGATCTCCCTCTCCACTCCAGTAATATTTGACTCCCTCCCTCTTGTTTCAACATGAATAGGGTTCCTTGGCTCCCTGCATTCCAGCCATTCCACACACTGTCACCCCCTTCCTCTCATGATCTTATTATCTGTCTCACTCTTTAACGGCTGATGTTAAAGCCCTCAGATGGCTCTTGAATCCCTAGCCTTGACCCAGTAGCACGTGCAATGGAAGTGTTGATGATTTTGCTCTTTGCCTTGAATCTGTTGAAACGTTTACAGTCTGTTCTGGATCATGTTCAGGATTTGAACCCCCTGAGACAGATTTTGGCCAGAGGATCAAATCTAATCAAATACAATTGTATTGGTCATGTAAATAAAACAATGACAGGGGTCTAATGTGTATAGCAGAAAGAAAACAATGACAGGGGTGTTATGTACAGTGGGGAAAATAAGTATTCAACACATCAACCATTTTTTAATTCAACATAATTTCCATTTCAGCTGTTCACATAGAATTTAGACCAGACATTGCTATTAACTCAATAAAACTACACAGCTAAAGTGGAATGCAATAAAGTGGAATGGCACAGGAAAAAAGTATTGAACACAGTAAGCAGTAAAAAGCACTAAACCAGCTTATGCCACTAATGAGTTCTCCTACCTGGGCTAATTAGAATCAGCTGGGTTAGTGCATGTTGGTGGATAACTACTTCCACTCATTGAAAAAGTAGACAGCATGATTATTGCTGGTGTGCCTTAGGCTGGTCACAATAAAAGGCCACTCTAAAATGTGCAGTTTTATCTTGAAAATAAATATTTATTAGGCACTGAACTATGGATTTCACTGATATGCATTTTCTTTTTTTTCTTTTTTTTTGCGCAGTGCAACACATCTCCTTCACATAGAGTTGATCAGGTTGTTGATTGTGGCCTGCGGAATGTTGGTCCACGCCTCTTCAATAGCTGTGCGAAGTTGCTGGATATTGTCCAGAGCATCCCAAACATGCTCAACGTGTGACTAAGAACTGGGATGTTTTCAGCTTCCAGGAATTGTGTACAGATCCTTGCTACTGGGCACCTTGCAGTGAAGCATTGCATTGTGTTCCTGAACTGTGGGACAGCTGTTTTCGAGTTCTCCTTAATTATGAAGAGCATTCTTCGGTCATCCACTGTGGAATGTTTCCTTGGCCTTCCAGCCTGTTTGGGATTGCTGAGCTCCCCATTGCTTTTTTATTTTTAATGACGTTCCAAGCGGTTGATTTTGGCAAGCCTAAGGTTTTGGCTATGTTTCTGTTTTTTTCCAGCCAAATAATGTCTTTCTTGACTTTGAGAATATCTTTAACCTCATAGTAATTGTTTGATTTTCAATCGAGACCTTGTGTATAGCCCAAAACATAAAAGATGCTTCACTGTCACATTAATTACCCAGTGTTCTGTGTGTGTGTGTGTGTGTGTGTCTACCTCTAAGAACGAGAACCAATCATGAAACAAGAAGATGCTGTGCAATGAAAAATGCACTGCATACTCATGGCAGAAAACCTCAGACAGTGTTGCAAGAATGAGATTATTTTACTATGAAATATGTCAAGAATTGACATTTATTACATTTATTTGCAGATGGAGTGGATTTACGTACAGCACCTTTTAAATGTGACAGTAATAAAAGTGCAACCAAACCAATAGGTAGGACAGGATGTTTAGTTTCACAGTTCCAATCCACTAACATCCTGTTGTCTTTCTCCCACAGAGCTGGATCCCAAAGATCATCAAGAAGAGGGTTTGCACTACCTTTGTAGAGGACTCCTTTAGGTAACGCCTCTCACTTGTTTCTACTACAATACAGTTGTGTTGTCATTTCCTCTGTGATGTGTTCATGGGGCGGCTGTGGCTCAGGAGGTAGAGTCGACGTCTAATGATCACAAGGTTGGCAGATCGGCGGTTCGAGCCCCGGCTGGCTACATGTCGAAGTGTCCTTGGGACACTGAACCCCAAATTGCTCCCAGTGAGCGGGACGGCGCCTTGCATGGCAGCTCGCCGCCATTGGTGTGTGAATGTGTGTGTGAATGGGTGAATGAGAGGCCTTTGTAAAGCGCTTTGTAATAAGGCGCTATATAAGTCAGTCCATTTATTTACCATTTATGTGTGTGTGTGTGTGTGTGTGTGTGTGTGTGTCTGCAATGATGTTAAACTTCGCCTTCGTTTCCCCATACAAATATTTGAAAAAACTCCTGACACATAGCTACACACACACACACACACACACACACACACACACGTTTCCAATTCGGAGCCATGCCTCACAGTCAGATGATTCACAAAAAAACAAAAACTATATAAATACTTAAGTCAATACTTAAGTCCACTCCCATGAAGACTGTCTGAGTGTGTGTTATTCCAGGCTTATATGTGCTGTGCACAATAGGCTGGGGGCGAAGTTCTACATTTTATATGTACATGTTCACGAGTGTCTTTGCAAAGCTTCCTCTCTTTCAGTAATACACATTCTACAACATCTACAGTCGTGTGAAAATGTTTTATATTTGAACTTTTTAAAGAAATATGGACATATACAATCTCTGTGGCCTTCTTTCAAACACTATCTATAGATAAAGGTGATGTAATTGAACCAAAAACATGGCAAATGTTACTTTGTTGTCATTTATTTCACCAAAAATGAACAGAGATGCCAATTCCTACTGAGGTAAAAGTAGGAAGAAGACACCCAATGCCCTAATAGCCTGTATTGCCCCCTTTGGCTGAAATAACCTCAATTAGACATTTCCTATAACTGACTATCAGAGGGAGAATGTTTTTCCCACTCCTCCATGCAGTTTGAGGGGTGTCTTGCATGCACAGCCCAGATCCGGGCTTTGACTTGGCCATTCCAGAACTCCATTTCTTTCTTTTCCTTGCCATTCTGTGGTGGAATTACTGGAATGTTTTGGTTCATTGTCTTGTTGCATGGTCCACATCCGCTTCAGCTTAAATTTTTTGGCATTGTCTCCCATTTTCCACAAGCACCATCTGATACAATAAAGAATTCATAGTGGATCTTATGATGGTGAGCTGGCCAGGCCCTGCTGCAACGAAGCAGCCCCAAACTGTTATGAGTAGTTATAATGTTTGGACCCAGATGCAGTGCAGAACACAGGAGACGGAATGCAGAAGTGGAATTCAAAAATAAAGGTACTCTTTATTAGAGTAATCGCATAATATCTCAACCGAACAAAAGTAGGGGAAGGCTTCATTCACAGCTGTTACCAATCCCCGACATTAGGACAGACAGAAAAACAAATATACAGTACATCAAAGGGGGCCAAAGGGTCGCTCAACAATAGAGTGATCCCCAATCCTTACAGTATCCCCCCCGACGAACGGCACCTGCCGTTCACCTGGGTGCCTCAGGATATAAATGTCGGAAGTCCTCAATCAGAGTAGGGTCCAGTATGTCCCTCTGAGGCACCCAGGACCGTTCCTCCGGCCTATACCCCTCCCAGTCCACCAAAAACGGAAACCCCCTTACCCCTCCGACCGGCAGTCCATAATCCTCCTCACCGTGTACACCGTCTGTCCATCAATGACGCGCGGCGGGGGGGACGGGGGGGGGTGGCGAGTCCAGGGGGCATGTGACGAAGGGCTTCAGGAGGGACACATGGAAGGTGGGGTGAACCCGCATGGAAGGTTGGAGTAGTAGTCTATACGCCACCGGGTTCACCTGCTCGCACCTCCTTGAAGGGACCCACAAAACGAGGCGCCAGTTTCCTCGACTCGACCCGGAGAGGAAGGTCCAGGGTCGAGAGCCACACCTGCCCCTGGCGCCGCCCGAACCCGGCAGAAAAACAAATATACGTCAAAGGGTCGCTCAACAATAGAGCGATCCCCAATCCTTACACCAAACCATGACATTTCCACTCCCATGCTTTACAGTTGGTAGGAGGTTCTTGTGCTCAAATGTTTTCTTTGGTTTGCTCAAAACATCTTCTGTTACTGTGCCCAAATAATTCAACTTTGGATTCATTTGTCCAAAGCACATTGTTCCAGAAGTCCTGGTGTTTGTCTAGATGTTCTCTGACAAACTCAGTCTTGCCATGATGGTTTTTTTGGCAGCAAGGGTTTCCTCCTTGTACACCTTCCATGAAAATCAAACTTGTGCAGTCTCTTTCTAATGGTAGATGCATGTACTTTGACATCAACTGTGGCAAGAGCTACCTGTAGCTCCCGTGATGACATTTTATGATAGTTGGAGACTTGCGGTCTGCTCTCGGGCTGAACTTGCTAGAACGGCCTGACCTGGCCATGTTGGCAGTTGTTTTAAATGTTCTCCACTTGTAAATTATTTAGCGGACAGTGGAATGGATGATTCCGAATTGTTTGGAGATCTTTTTAAATCCATTCCCAGACTCATACGCATCTACAACCTTCTTTCTGAAGGCCTCAGAGCTCTTTTGATCTCGCCATGGTGATATCACTCACAATCAAGAGCAAACCAAACTAAATGTCAGAGGTTTAAATAAGACAGGCTCCTCCAAAATCCTCTCTAACGATGTTCTAATCACTTGCACCTGATGTGGTGCACTTGATTCTAATTTGAGGCATTTTAAGTAGTAATAAATGTGGGGGTGTCCTAACTTTTCAGTTGTATTTGTTTTGTTATGTCACCTCCATCTCTCAATAATGTTCAAATGAAGATCAAATGTCCATATGTTACAATACAACTCTGAACAATAGCAACTTGCCTCTCTCTGAAAACAATAACATTCAACACGTCTCTCTCTTACACCATATACAGCATATGTTTTCACGTGGCTGTATGTAAACATGTGTGTGTCGTCTCTCTCCCTGTCAGTAATGGTGCGCTGTGTCAGTGCGGGGGCGTGCGGGAGATGCATGGCTCCGTCGCCACGGGTGACTACTTTGGGGCGGCCATCGTCAGCCAGTGGGACAGCGCCCAGCACTCCTCAGACTACCCCACTGATGCCTTTGGAGAGTTAGAGTTCGCTGGGGCCGGGAGGAGGCACAGCCATGTGGGTACACACACACACACACACACATACACACACACACACACACACACACACACACACACACACACACACACACACACACTGTGGTGTCAAAGGTTTGGCCTCTGGCCTTTGTTGATGACATCACTGATAGCAGTGTGTGTTCACCACTTATTCATTCAACCCAAGGTATAACCCTAACCCTAACACTTACTGGAGGACACACACACACACACACACACACACACACACACGTGCGCACATAAACACACATCCATCGCCATCAGCTCCAGCAGGTTGATTGAAGTGTTAGGAAGCTGGATTAGTGCCCATCAAATCTTAACACGTAACTCTTCCTCCCTCTCGGTCAGTTCGTGCGCCTGTCGTGCGACACCCCCCCTCAGATCGTGTACACCCTGATGTCGGCCCACTGGGGGCTGCCCTTGCCCAACCTGGTGGTCTCGGTGGTGGGGGGGGAGGGCCGTGAGAAGGTGAAGACCTGGGTGAGAGAGGTGCTGAGGCAGGGGCTGGTGAGGGCGGCACAGAGCACTGGTGAGAACCGCATACTTGGAAACTGAATGAAGCCCCTTTAGCCCTCATTCCTGTCTGTCTGTCTGTCTGTCTGTCTGGAATGTTTATATTTAATGTGTGTGTGTGTGTGTGTGTGTGTGTATTTGTATGCGATGTGTGTGTACGTGTATGTGTGGATTTGCATGCTGTGTGTGTGTGTGTGTGTGTGTGTGTGTACGTGTATGTGTGTATTTGTATGCGATGTGTGTGCATGTGTATGTGTGTATTTGTATGCGATGTGTGTGCATGTGTATGTGTGTATTTGTATGCGATGTGTGTGTATGTGTGTATTTGTATGCAATGTGTGTGTAAGTGTATGTGTGTATTTGTATGCGATGTGTGTGTACGTGTATGTGTGTATTTGTATGCGATGTGTGTGTATGTATTTGTATGTGATGTGTGTGTACGTCAGGGTTTCCGTTAGAAAAAATTGGTGCCGGTCAACGTGTCCGGGAAGATTTCAATGTGTCGGACAAACGGGAGAAATTCCAGTCATCATATTAAAATATAATATAGGTGTTTTTCGCGGTGATTAGCTGTTGTGTAGCCTATATAGGCCTATGCCATTTAATGTCTATTTCTCATCCGATACGATTAGATGCAAACTATATAATAATATAGGCTTTCATGATTCGCATGCGCTACTATGGCATATGTCCAGGGCTGCACGCGCGCCACACTGGGCAGCCTAGTCACCTTTGCTACTTTGAATTACGACTGTAGGCCACTTTAAGATGTTTATTTCAATTGCATTAATGGTATTTGAGTATGTAATTGGTAATTTTAAGTATGCTTAGTTTAGCTTTTGATGGCTATTTGAACGGACTGCATCGATCGATCAATGAACGGACTCCACATTACGTTAACTGAAGTGTGTTAAATGGTTTCACGACAGTAATGTAAGTTTTCTATATTCTCTTTCCAGTTTTACCACTTTTATCAATAAAACAACGTCATTTCTATAACCACGTCTCGCTGATTGGGAAGGCATTAAGTCTAGCTGCCTGTCAAATCATGCTTACTCGGACTCGGGAGTATGAGAATGAGGAGGATGTATCGGGGGGAAACACACCCGTGGACTATTTCAACTAAGTGGCACAAATTAAACTCTAACACTATAGATAGACTAAATTGAACTAAAATGATGGACACCGACTGAATAACTGAGTGGGGGGAAGACAGGTCTCAAATGTGGAACAATTATAACATTTAATACATAAAGATAAAACATACACAAATATATAACATTGATATCCCTAAACTCAAATGTAGTGTGGTATTGTCAACCTAATCTAATCAATCCTAATCTAATGGTACCAGTAGCCCAGGTTGTCGATAGTAGCGCACGTGGAGATGAACGAATGTAGAGCAGGAAAGTTCAATGGAAACTCCCGGAGTAGAAGAGGTAGCCAGGGGGATGTTGTACTCTGAATCTCCCGACTCAGGGCTGGAACGGGCACGGCAGGCTCAATCAATGAACGGGGTGGAGATGGCTAGCGTCCTTTACTAGCCGCATCTCACGGCCCTCGGTGGTCATTCACTGTGCTCTAGCACATCCAAAACACGCAGAACAATAACCTTGACTCCTGTCACTGCAGTGGTTTTATTTAGACTAGATCAAACTAAATTAACTGACGAATTTCTCCCTCACAACTACTCCCGAAAGGTACCTTCACTCTCCGCAAACCACAAACTACTACTTGTGAGACAGGGTTGCCAGATGAGTCGGGTTACCGCCGAATGGGCTACTGGGTTTAGCGGTTATTTAGCGGACTAGTTAGGCTGTAAATTGTCAATCCCATCTGGCAACCCTGCAGCTGTTTGTTCATCGCGTAGGCTAGTCTACACATTAATAATCAAATCCAAAAATATAGCCTATATATTCGTATTTTTTAATGTAGAAGGAATCAGAATATGTGACAAATTATTTTTAGCAAATTGTATTCAAATTGTGCTTAGAGGGAATTATTTTCACCGGACATTATGACCGAAGAGGTTTAAATATGTCGGACTTCAACAGATTTTACCGGACAAAGACCGGTAATTACCGGTTAACGGAAACCCAGGTGTACGTGTATGTGTGTATTTGTATGCGATGTGTGTGTACGTGTATGTGTGGATTTGTATGCGATGTGTGTGTACCGTATTTTCCAGACTATAAGTCGCTCCGGAGTATAAATCGCATCAGTCAAAAAATGTGTCATGAAGAGGAAAAAAAGATATATAAGTCGCACTGGACTATACGTTTATTTATAAATTTATTTCACAAAATCCAAGACCAAGAACAGACATTTAATCTGGAAAGGCAAGTTATTCAACTACACAATAGAACACAGAACAACAGGCTGAATAGGTGTCCAGTATGTTAACGTAACACATTAACAGTTATTCAGCTACACAATAGCATAAAAAACATACCTGGGAGGCTGAATAGGCTAAATTAACATAACAAGCCAGCGAGTCCAACAAGCAAGTTACCGGTAAACAAGTTCACCAAGCTCCCGTTAATGTTTCAGTTCATTTCTTCAGTGGTACAGGAGCAGCATATAGTTGTCACAAGCCCAGAGCGGCCTCTCGCGGCTGTAGACGGTAATGGTTACTCCTTGGTTCATGTCAGTCAGTATGAAATTATATATATTTTGACATATAAGTCGCAGGACCAGCCAAACTATGAAAAAAAGTGTGACTTATAAAAATACGGTATGTGTATGTGTGTATTTGCATGCAATGTGTGTGTATATGTATATTTATATGCAATGTGTGTGTACGTGTATATGTGGATTTGCATCCTGCGTGTGTGTGTGTATGTATGTGTGTATTTGTATGCCATGTGTGTGTGTATGCCATTGTACATCAAAGCTGTGTCGCTCCACGTTGAAACACTTTAAACAAGCTGTGTTTTTCCGTCCAACTCTTTCTCTTGTCTCTCTCCTTCCTCTACTCCTTCTCTCCCTCCTCCTGCTCCCGCCCCCCTCCCCCCCTCCCTCCCTCCGTCTCCCAGGGGCGTGGATCCTCACGGGGGGGTTGAGGGAGGGGGTGGGCCGCTGTGTGGGGGAGGCGGTGAGGGACCACGCGGCGGCCGCGTCCTCGCTGGCCCAGAAGAAGGTCATCGCTGTGGGCGTGGCGCCCTGGGGGCTGGTGCACAACAGACAGCAGCTCGTCAGCGCTCAGGTACACACACACACACACACACACACACACACACGCAGACGCAGACACACAGACACGCACGCAGACGCACACACACACACACGCAGACACACACCACACACAGTCGCAGACGCACACACGCAGACGCACACACAAAGACACACACATGCACACACACACACGCGCACACACAAAAACACACACACGCACACAGACAAATACACACACACGCAGACACACAGACACGCACGCAGACGCACACACACACACGCAGACACACACCACACACAGTCGCAGACGCACACACGCAGACACACACACGCGCACCACACACACACACACACACACACACACACACACAGACGCACGCACACACACACACACACACACACACACACACACACACACACACGCACACACACACACACGCACGCTCACTTTCTTTCTCTGCCACTCGCACAATGTATTCGGTACCCAGGTATACTGTACAATGACAGTATTTACACCCCCCTCCCTTTAAACCTCCCTTCCCCCCATCTCTTCCTTTTCTCATTCTTCTCTCTTTCTCTCCCTCCGTCCCTCCCTCCCTCCCTCCTCCTGCCCTCAGGGTAGTTTCCCAGCCCGCTACTATGTGCAGAACACGTCCCGTGACTCCTGCTGCCTGGATAATAACTACCAGGCCTTCCTGCTGGTGGATGACGGCAGCGTGGGCCGCCGGGGAGGGGAGACGGCCTTCAGGGCCAACATAGAGGACTACATCTCCCACCAGCGCACCGGGATCTGGGGTGAGAGCGGCACACATGCCCTCCTTATGTGGGGGGAGAAAAAACACTCTGGTTCATTTGGAGGCGAACCTTTTTTTTTTCTCTTTCTTTTTTGAGGCATCGCTCTTATGCTTTATTGAGAGCCCGATAGAGAAACGCTAGATAAAAACGGAGGGAGATGACGGAGTAGGAGGTTCGATGTGGGATTTGAACCCTAGGCTGTGCAGACGTAGTCTGTAAAAACCCTTCCTCTGTGATATGAAGTGCTGTCTGCTGAAGGCCAAGTGGAGACAGTAAACTCACTCCTCACCAGTTGGCGGTGTCCACGTGTGTTGGCAGGACAGGGGACGCAGCTTTTGTGTGAAGGAGTGTGAGGACGAGCGATACCTGTTGTACTTATGTACTTAATACAATGCCTGTTACACTTACACACGTACCTTCTACCCAGAGCGAGAGAAGTCAGGAACACCATATTATTCAAATATTATTATGCAATTTACATCTTATAAATCACACTTGGGGAGGTTTTATGGTGGAAAACAACTGTGCTTGTGAAGTGCTGTCGGTATGCAGTTTTCAAAACAAAAGGCAAGTTGGATCGTACAGGTGTGTTGGTACAGGTGTGTTGGTATAGGTGTGTTGGTATAGGTGTTATTCCGTTGGTTTGAAATGTAGACTTATCATTGAACTAACTAAACATTTTTGATCCAGCCCAACCCAACACGAGCATACAGTACTTTCACATACTTGGGCCCTCTGTAACTCGTGCCACTTAGGCTACGGATGGCACCACCGAAATGTATTATCCTGTCTGTGTTATCTCAATATCAAATTACCTTATCATTATGATAAATCTAACTGCGTGTTCAAGCATACAGGAAGGATACAGCGCACTGATATTGGAAATGCGTTTGTCCTCCCTCCACAAAATGCCCATGACTGTGCTCCATTAACCGACAACATAAATGTTTTATAAACAAATTAGGTGTTTTTGCTGAGGCGTAATTTAATATAGGATAGACACAATATCAAGTCGTGCAGCTCCCAAACCCGAGCATTGCTGATGGACATCAGCTGGAGTTATATGAACAAATGGGGTTACCACAGCTACCAGCTAGCCTAGGTGCGGTAACGACTCTAGGGTGGTCATTGTTGGCCCTCTGGTGGCTATAAACTAGTTTTACACCAAAAAAGGTAGACGACATGGGCCCGAACAGAGGCTGCCTACCTTGCATTATCCTCTTTGACGTAGCATAAAACCGTTACATTTGGGTATCTCATAAAACCACCAGCCAGGAATTTGGGGCTGCATTTGTGTCCTGCTACAATGTGTAGGACGCTTACAGAATGACTTCCTCATCACTTTCCATACATTTCAAACCGTGCGAAACCAGTTGTATTGTTGCTGTTTGTTGCCAAACGGATACAGCTTAGATTATGAATCAATTTGTAGGGGTAAAAACAAAACACAAACTTTAGATTCCCCATGAAGTATCGCAATCGGGAATCAGACAATGTTAAGAGTTCCTGTAGGACGACTTCTTCCCGTAGCAGTAAACCCCAGGGCAGCCACATACCTGCAGCTGTGAGGTCTACTTAGGCTAGGCAGTGACACATTGTACATAACAATTGGAAATTAGAGATTAAAACTACACACAGCTAGTCCCGTTGCCAGACATTTCAACCCAAATGCCAAAGTCAAACTTAGCTTGCTTACTGCATTTCGTTGTCTGAAAGTGTAGGTCAGAAGCGGGACTCGAACCCCTTACTGTCCACTTACTGTAGTTCTGATGCACTCTACACTAGGTACACACAAAGAAATAGCCATGGTATGGTTGTCCATGAAGTAAGGATAGTGCCGTGAACTGTGATCAGACTTAAAGGGTATGTAGGTAATACCCTGACTGGTTGAGGTGGCAGGTAGCAACCAATCAGAGGTTGGGGAAGGACCTGGCCAGAGACCCGTGACCCGATGACCCCAGCGCCCCCCCGGGCACCCACCAGGTGTGGTGAACCCATGACCCCAGCCTGCTTGGAGCCTGTGGGGGGTCTGAGTGAGGCTGGAGTAAGGACTCTAGGCACAGGGATTCCTAACACCCTCATTCTCCTAAAACCATTCCCTTGACTTGTTGTGTTACTTACCGCAATACCGCATCGATTTTAAATGATCCTTGACCGTTTTTAAAGCACTCAGTAGGATTGTCCCCCCTCTACCTCTCTGAGCTTCTGCACCGCCACACCCCCTCCAGATCCCTTAGATCAGCAGATCAGTTCTTGCTGGTCTTGCCTAGAACCAGGCTAAAAACCAGGGGAGACAGAGCTTTTGCGTTTTTTTAAATCCCTCCTTAAAAACCCACCTGTTTTCCCTGGCCTTCCCCCCCCCCACCCACTTAGCCATCGTTAGGCCCCTGGCTTTTATTGTTTTATTGCTTTTATTGTTTTATTGTTTTCTTGTTTTTTAGTCCTTTTATCTTCTCTTCTTTTAATTGTTATCATATGTTGTATTGTGTTGCATTTTATTTCATATCCTGCACTTTACCTGTTTTTACATCTGTGAAGCACTTTTGGTTCAGCTGCTGCTGTATGTAAATGTGCTATAGAAATAAAGTTGACTTGACTTGACTTGTTGTGTTAACAGGTAGTGGCAACATTGAGATCCCGGTGCTGTGTATGCTCATCTCAGGAGACGCGGCTATGTTGGAGGTATGACATCAATACTACGGCCTTTTCTCATTTGTTCGTAACATGATAATAATTTTTAAAATGTTGCCATTTAGCAGACGCTTTTAATCCAAAGCGATTTACAATTACGAATTACAGGGAGATTCCCCCTGGATTAACTGAGGGCTAAGTGCCTTACTCAAGGGCACACTAGTAGTGGTGTGGTTTCAGTTGGGATTTGAACTCACAACCTTCCGATCACAAGTCCAACTCACTATCCACTAGACCACCACCCACCACTGATCCCTTGTGTCCTCTCCTCCGTCCTACTGAAACTGTCCCAGAGAAAGGAGGAGAGCTCTCTAGGAGAGTGAACGAGGACATGAGGGGGAGAGGAAAACAAGTGAAGGAAATGAGATGTTCCTCACTTGATTTTTCTTCTACATGGGACTAGGCACCTATTGAAATGACCCAATAACTGCTGTGTCGCCTAGACTAGAAAACTAGCGAATGATTATATGAAAGATTATACAATAGCCTAGCAAATATGAAAGCCTGAGAATTTATATTATAGGACTCCACAGCAAAAAAAAAGATCATTAACTGTAGATGGTAAATATTTGATATCAGATGAGCGGTTCAGTTTGTTGTCTACTACTCAACTTTATACAAGATGTACACTTTTGTCTGTAAGAAAGTGGATTTCTCCTCACCCACACAGGCCATTACTTCTCATTAGGAAAATAATTAGTGGATGATAATGTATTCCGTGATGTGATTTGTTGAATCTTCAGAATTCATTTACATAATGGTC
>NC_137675.1:45949126-46051626 GCF_963989245.1 Nansenia antarctica
CTCTCTCTCTCTCTCTCCCCCCCCTCTATCTCATCCTCTCTCTCTCTCCCCTCTCTATCTCTTCCTCTCTCTCTCTCTCTCTCCCCCCTCTCTATCTCTTCCTCTCTCTCTCTCTCCCCTCTCGCTCTATCTCGTCCTCTCTCTCTCTCTATCTCCCCCCCTCTATCTCATCCTCTCTCTCTCCCCCCCTCTCTATCCCTTCCCCTCTCTCTCTTCCTCTCTCTCTCTCTCTCCCTTCCCCTCTCTCTCTTCCTCTCTCTCTCTCTCCCCCCTCTCTATTCTTCCTCTCTCTCTCTCTCCCCCCCTCTCTATCTCTCTCTCTCTCTCTCTCTATCCCCCCCTATCTCTATTCTTCCTCTCTCTCTCTCCATTCTCTCCCCTCAGCATGTGAATAAGTTGCTGATGGGTGAGTGTCTGTACAGGGAGCAGCGCTGTGCCTCCCCCTGGGCCTCTCTGTTCATCTGGGCCGTGTTACAGAACCGCAGCGAGATGGCCGTCTACTTCTGGGAGATGGTAAGTCACTTCAACACTAGAGAGGGAGAGAGAGAGGGGAGAGAGAGAGGGAGAGAGAGAGGGAGAGAGAGAGAGAGAGAGGGAGAGAGAGAGGGGAGGAAAACAGAGTGGGGACAGAGAGAGGGAGAGATGGAGAGAGAGAGAGGGGGGAGGAAAGCAGGGTGGCTGTCATTTTGGCCCAGGAGCCACTTTTGTCTTTTCCAAGGTCTTCCAAGAGCCACACACACACACGCCATGTCGTAAAAATATAAATGTTCTTTTTGTTGTTGTTGTTATTATTAGTCATATATTTTGGAATAATAGAACACTTGGTGGGCTGTTTTGAAATCGCCCCTCTTTACCCGAGCGACTCAATGATAATGCTGCCAATGCAAAACAATCCAACAGGAGTGATAATATATAATATATGCCATTTAGCTGACGCTTTTATCCAAGGTGACTTTTCAGTATATATGGTCCCAGCGGGAATCGAACCCACAACCTAAGCGTTGTTAGCGCCGTGCTCTATCAACTGAGCCACAGAGTGAATAGTCCATGTCCCTCACACCCTCATCCTGTTCTCCTTCTTACTGTCAGTTTGACTCCAGGCTTTAGTGGCACAATAAAAGTGCACTCGCGTTGCCAAAACTAGGTGTTTTATTCGAGTGGCATACATATAACAGAGAACCTGATTGGCCGTGCTCTGTACATGCTTAAGGGGACTGCAGCAGTCAGTCTTTCAGCTGAAGCTGAAGAGGAACACCTGACTTTAGTTCTGAGGCAACGTGAGGCCACTGCTTCACTAGGAACATAGAATTTTTTAAAATAAATCTCTCTCGCTCTCCCTTTCTCTTTCTTCCCCCTCTCTCCCTCCACACTCTGCTTTCCTCCTCTCTCTCTCTCCCCCCCCCCCTCTCTCTCTCCCTCCCCACCCTGCTTTCCTCCTCTCTCTCTCTCTCTCTCCCACCCCCTCTCTCTCTCTCCCTCCTCCTTTCTCTCTCTCTCCCCCCTCCCCCCACCCCCCCCCCCCCCTCTCTCCTCTCCTCCCCACCCTGCTTTCCTCCCTTTCTCTCTCTTCCCTCTCTCCCTTTCTCCTGAGGGATAGTTTTTAAAAAACTAGTAAAAACACATCTTTTCTCCCTGGCCTTTGACCTGAGGTGAGCCTGCCTTCCCAACACTGCACTCTTTGCACTTTTATTTGTACTGCACCTTGCTTTTAGTGTATTTTTCTAGTTTGTCAGTTTCTTTAATCTGTATCCCTTTTACATTGTTTTTCTCTTTATATTGTATCTGTTAAGCACTTTGGGCGGCTCTTGTCGTTGTAAATGTTGTGCTATATACTGTAAATAAACGTTACTTACTTACTTACTTACTTACTCCCCACCCTGCTTTCCTCCTCTCTCTCTCCCTCTCTCTGTCCCCACTCTGCTTTCTTCCCCACTCTCTCTCTCCCTCTCTCTCTCCCTCTCCCTCTCTCTCTCTCTCTCCCTCCCTCTCTCTCTCCCTCCCTCTCTCTCTCTCCCTCTCTCTCTCTCTCTCTCTCTCTCTCTCTCTCTCTCTCTCTCTCTCAGGCGGGGGAGTCCGTCCTCAGTGCTCTGAGTGGGTGTAAGATGCTGAGGGAGCTGTCCAAGATGGAGAGCGAGACGGACACCAAACTCTCCATGAAGGAGCTGGCGCAGAAGTTTGAGAACCTGGCCCACGGTAGTTCAGCCTCGCTGTGTGTATGTCCTACGAGGGTGCTGCAGTGTGTGTTCTTATAGTGTTATGTGTGTTGTTTGTGTGTGTGTGTGTGTGTGTGTGTGTGTGTGTGCACATTGTTTTCAATGTGGGGAGAAATCATGTTTTCTTTCATGCACGTGGACAATGGACAATGGATGATGAATTTAATATGATTAGATTGTGTATGAAGTTTGACTATTGCTTAACTTTACACATATGTGACAGGGTTTCATTAAAAGGTCCCCATCTCGGCAATTGTGAAACCTCGCAATCGAGCCAACAAGTCTTGTTGTGAAAAAACGTGTTTTCCGGTTTTTGGCATAGGACGACAAACGAAGCGATGAAGAACCCACTCGATATCATATCCAACAGTTTTACATTCACTAAATACCTACATTTAGTTAGCAAAGTCGGGTGGGGGGTATTATTCATATTAGTGTGGCAGTGTGTGTAGCCACGCCCACCCCAGCTGTATGTAAGGAGCCATCTGCGTTTTTGACAAATTTACAAGATGGAGGCTGAACCTCTCGCTAATGCTATCAACAGAATGTCATAAGCAGGCAGAAATATCGACAGTGGGCAATTAATGAACTCCTTCATATTGGACTATACATAACGGGAACTCCGAACTCCGAATCTGACGATGACAGATGACAACGGAATTTCAGACATTGATCTCCACTTCACTTTCATGGGACAGTCGTCTGCAGACAGACCTTCTGCTGTGTTCTTGGGTAAGTTTTAGTGAGTTACATGTGTTGTTTACTAGGATTTTGTGTTGTTTACTTAGGATAGCCAAACAGTTATTTGTTGTTTTGTGAGTAAGGTAGATAGCCCTGTTGTTAGCATCAGTTATCAGACCACTGAAACTGCTCACCACAATTATGCCACCCCTCTACAAAACTAATGAGATGGTGGGAGGAAGAAATACGTTGTCAAAGATAAAACATAATGAATAAATACATTTGTTGCAGACCTACTAAACATGCAACAGTATGTTTCATGCACCATTTTAGTGTGTTTGTGTGTACCAGCTAGCCAAACAAGTGTTAGCTTGTTAGCGAGCTAGCCAAAAAAGTAAATGCTTTTGTAATGAATGGTAATGTTATGTGGAATCAAAAATAATGATTAATTCATTGATATGTAGATTTGCTGTAGAATAATACTGTGAATTGAAATGATTTCACTAGCCTATTTCAGTAAGTGCAGTACACTGAGTCTATGGAAAACCTACACTAGCAGTGTGTCCACACCTCTGACCTGAAATTTGTGTTACAGAATGAGGAGGTGAGAGGTTCTGAGAGATGACACCTTGTTGAGAGTCACCAGCACTTCAGGTATTTGTCATTGTCATTGTATAAGCAATTCTATTTTATGAAGATAGTAGTAGGCTATTTCGTAAAAGTGGTGTTGGTAACAGTGGGCAATCATTTTAAATGTACTGTCTTCTTTTTTTATTACAGCTTTGATGCCCAGATGGGATGGGAAGGAACTACGCCGAAGTCCCACTAGATGCTTTATGGACTATAATCAAATCAAATCAAATCAAATTTTATTTGTATAGCGCATTTCTTACAAGATGCAACTCAATGCGCTTCACATACTGACAGAGCCGCAAGCAGGCAAAAGTAAAAAACCTGTACACTATGTAGCCAGGTTCCCTTGCAGCCCTCTACACATAGAGCGACTACTAACCAGTTTGCCTACCAGCACCCAGTGGTGGATCCCCACACCCCCCCCCCCCCGGGGAGCCCCCGCCGCCCCACACACCCAGCCCGCCCCACCACCAGCACACCCGGCCCAGCCAAGCAAGCGCAGACCATAAAGGCCAAGGACGGGGCAGCCGGGGGTCCCCAAATGATAAATGCATGTGCACACGGACAACATTTTTTTTTTTTACCATTCTATTATTGTATTGCTCAATTGTATCTTGCCAAATGTTTTCCATTGCCATGAATTTTACTGTCTTGTACTTGTAATAGGATGTAATAAACTTTTGGCACACATGGCAATAAAAAATCATGAATCTTGAATTATTATTATTATTATTATTATTATTATTATTATTGTTTAGCTATTTAAACGTGTCAGCCCTGCAATTTAGTTTCCTGAGGGTTAGCTGACAACCCCACTGACAGATGACAGGTAGATAATGACAGGTAGTGTAATGGGGGAGTGGTTGTCTTGAGGGTGTGGTTGTCTTGAGGGAGTGATTAGGGTGGAGTTAACCAGCTATTGTTCCCACCCATTACCTCTGTGAAAAACGTCTCTGAAGACTGGAGGCTGGATATCTCAGTACGGTGGTTCAGGGGGTATCAACATTTAACTATCCATGACTTCTTCAACTTGTTTCAGATTTCAATGTATGACACTTACAATCGCTTACAATCTACCCTTTCATAATCTGGAAAAAACAGAAAAATGATTTTGCCCTAGTTGCGGACTTTTTAACCATGCCCTGTCACATATTTCACAATATATTGTTTTGCTGTGCTGTGGTAGAGAAGGACAAGAGACCATCTAGTGTTCACACATTCAATCTTCTCTTTTTAATTGTTGTCTGTGAGCGGATAGTTCCTATTATATCAATTCTCATCTAGATCTGTCTCAAACTAGGCTGTGTTGGGTCCTTGAATTTGAGGGAACTGAGTCTTGAAAGTCCTTGAAAGGTGCTTGAATTGGATGTTTTCAGAAAGTGTGGGAACCCTGGTTTAACACTAGAACAGCCGTGCTTTTTTACCTACTTAAAGAGCCGCCTCGGGGGTCAAATGACAATGCTCAAGCTGCTATTTACACACAACGACCACTAGTTGGCCGCTTGTAAATTAGCCTCCTTCCTACTCAGAAAAACTGCAAAATTAGCTTAACCTGAAAATGTAAGGATACTAGGTGGTAGAGCGCACATATCTAGGAAAAGTCATGAAAGGAGGGTCCTGAAATTTGATTGAGTGCAAAGATATAACACTTTTTTTTACTCACAGTCAAATGACCCCTCATGGCTGATTAAGTGTTAACCCTTCGGTCTCTGTCCAGACGTGTTCAGTGCGTGCTACCAGAGCAGCGAGAGCCGCTCCTTCACGCTGCTGATCAGGAAGTCCCCCGTGTGGAGCGGCGCCACCTGTCTGCAGATGGCCATCGCGGCGGACGCGCGGCTCTTCTTCGGCCTCGACGGCGTGCAGGTCGGTGTCACCGAGGCGACCGGGGGGTAAAGATCAGGGGGGTATTCCATCAACGTCGCTAAAGGAAAAAATCAGGCCTTCTTTTTAAGAATAGATTAACAAGAATGAATAAGCCTGGATTTTCCTTCAGCGACATTGATGGAATACCCCCCTGGTCACTCAGCTTTGATTCGATTCAACCTCTGTCATCGCACGGAGTACAACAAAATGTATTTTTTCGCTCTAGGCACAGGGTCAGCCATAATCAGCGCCCCCTGGAGCAATTAGGGGGTTACGTGCCTTGCTCAAGGGCACGACGGCAGCGGTAGGTAGGCACCTTAGATATGACGCATCCAGCAACCCTCCGGTCCCCAGCTCACATTCGACTCCCTCCTGAGGCGGGAATCGAACCAGCGACCTTCCGATTGCTAGCCGGCCCTCTCTAACCTCCTAGGCTAACCTGCCGCCCCGTTGCATTGCATTGGATCGGACTACATTGCATAGGGTCTATGCTAAGCTAAACCTGCTCCAACGTAGTCAAACACATTTTCAGATGCCGGGAGGCAAAATATCAATGAAAAGAAATAAAAGACGGGGGTGGTTTAGTTTTTTATCTATGTATGGACGTTTTGTCCACACGGAACAGGGTTCTGGGAGCCTGAATACGCTATTTTTTTTAACCGGGTTCCCAGAGTGAACAAATCTGAAGACGCCACCCTTGCATTTCCGTCTTTACAAGCCATGCGCATCTTTCCTGAACCGATGACGCCATACCCCCACACCCCTTCCCTTAACCCGCATGCGCTAACCCAGCCAACAACAACAACAACAACAACAACAACAATGGCGCCTTACGAGTTTTTTGCGCATGCTCCGTTCTTCTTCTTCTTCTCTGTTTTCGGTGTCATTTGTGGCAGCGTTAACAGCCTTTCCAGTGGTTTTCATTCGGGCGCACACATTTCTTAAGACACATATTTTCTTGAGAAGCTTTTTTTCAAATGAAAAAGAAAAATGTTGGGTTCTTCTGTCTCCGTGTGGATGTGGCCTCATCAGACTCTCTTCTCCTCCCCTGGCAGTCTCTGCTGTCCCAGATCTGGTGGGGAGACATGGAGAGGAGCACCGAGGTGTGGAAGCTGGTCGTCACCTTCTTCTTGCCCCCCCTCATCTACACCAACCTCATCAGCTTCAGGTAAGCAGCGACACACTGGTACGTTAAGTCTCGTCTAATGTGTGTGTCGTTATTATTATGTCTGTTTGTCTGTCTGGTTGTCTGTCTCTTTCTCTCTCTGGGTTTGTCTGTCGGTCTCTCTCTTTCTTTCTGTCGGTGTGTTACACACTTTATTGGCCCGGCTGTTGAACGTCTTACATGGCCAAGGAGAACACATGGTGTTGGTGTCTCTCTCTCTCTCTCTCTCTCTCTCTCTCTCTCTCTCTCTCTCTCTCTCTCTCTCTCTCACACACACACACACTCTCTTATTCTCTCTCTCCCTCCCTCTTTCTCTATCTCTCTGTCCTCCCCTCTCTCTCTCTCTCTCTCTCTCTCTCTCTCTCTCTCTCTCTCTCTCTATATATATATATATATATATATATATATATATATCTGTCTTGCTCTCTCTCTCTATCTCTCTGTCTTGCTCTCTCTCACACACACACTCACTCTCTCTCCCTCTCTCTCTCTGTCTTGCTCTCTATCTCTCTCTCTCTCTCTCTCTCTCTCTCTCTCTCTCTCTCTCTCTCTCTCTCTCTCTGTCTCTCTCAGGGAGCAGGATGACGAGGCTAAGTCGGAGGAGGAGGTGCCTCACGGTCGAGACACGGACAGTCTAGACGGAGGAGACGCCACTGTGTTCTCCCTCGCGGACATCATGCAAACGTAAACACACACTCAGTGACCTCGTTAGCCAGTTATTTAGCATACATGTCAGTACTTTTACAGTATCACGACTATTCTGTTTGTTTCCAAAGTGGATTTACCATATTGAATTTATGAATTTAACAGAACAAAGTATTAGATTAAATATTATTATTTAGATAAATGTACTATACATAAAGTGGAAGAGAAGGACAGTTCTAGCACATGAAATGAAGCGTGTGCGTGTGTGTGTGTGTGTGTGTGTGTCTGTTTACTCTTGTTAATTGTGTTGTGTTCCTGTCTCAGGGAGCAGGATGCGGAGGACTATGCTACTATAAGGGCCAACCTTAAAGGTGTGTTTTTATCTGCAAAACAAAAAGCTAATTGGTGAAACCACGACACCTATCTAGCATGTCAAATGTCTATGTCATAACCACGACACCTATCTAGCATGTCAAATGTCTATGTCATAACCACGACACCTATCTAGCATGTCAAATGTCTATGTCATAACCACGACACCTATCTAGCATGTCAAACCTCTATGTCGTATCTCACAATGTATGCTTGCTGGTGCTTCCCCAAAACACTCGCTTGCTGTAGTAGAAGTATTTAAAGTATTTATTTAATTGTCATAATGGCCTATCTGACAGTCATAATGGCCTATCTATCAGTCATAATGGCCTATCTGACAGTCATATTGGCCTATCTGACAGTCATAATGGCCTATCTGACAGTCACATTTCTCATTAGCGAGGTGTTTCTATACAGTATCATAGAAGATACTGACAGTGTCTTTTAAGGGCTAGACATCTGATGGCAAGTCAACAACACAGAGGAGTGGAACTATTGCTTTGGAACCTAACCAGAGTCTCCACTTTGGACGAATGGATCAAAGGCCAAGGGTTTGAATGGGAGAATGATCGACTTCCAGGGGGTGCTGACTATGGTTGACCCTGTGCCCAACCCCCACCCTGGCAACATTTAAACAGGCCTTCAAAACCCACCTCTTCAAGCTTGCCTTCACCAGTTAATCCTCTCCCCCTCCCCTCCCCATGTGTCCCCAGCACTAGCTTAATTAGGCCCCTATACTTTCTTTTATTTATTTATTTTCTTTGTTTTGTTTCTTTTTTATTATTACTACTCAATCTTTTCAGTTTGTAAAGCGTCTTTGAGTGTCTAGAAAAGCGCTATATAAGTCTAAGAAAATAAAATCAATCAAATCAAATCAAATCAGACATTTCGTTGTGACAGGAAGGTGGTCTCTACCCTCTCAGCAGGCTCCTCCCCTGCCCCTCCCAAGCTGCCCTTCGCCCTCCTGCGCTGGCGGGAGTTCTGGTTCGCCCCCGTCACGTCGTTCCTGGGCAACGTGCTGATGTACTTCCTGTTCCTGTGCCTGTTCGCCTACGTCCTGCTGGTGGACTTCAAGGGCCCGCCCCCCGAGGGTCCCTCCAACTCTGAGCTGGTGCTGTACTTCTGGGTCTTCACCCTGGTGTGTGAGGAGATACGACAGGTAGGCCGGAGGAGGAGACGGTGCACGTGTGCACACACGCACACACACACACACACACACACGCACACACACGCACGCACGCACGCACGCACGCACGCACGCACGCACACACACACACACACACACACACACACACACACACACACACACACACACACTTACTCGTGTTACACAAAGGAATGACACACGGCACATGCATGTATGCACACACACACACACACACGTGTTACACAAAGGTATGACACATGTTACACGCATGCACACACACACACACACACTTACTCGTGTTACACAAAGGAATGACACACGGCACATGCATGTCTTTTTTTATTTTTTTATTTTTTTTTATCCCCTTTTTCACCCAATTTGGTATCCAATTGAACCCAACCTAGCATCCAATTATCCCCTGCCTATTGCGTAGGATCCGCCGCACGACCCCGTGGCCGGCAGCCCCAGAGGAGATCGCCAGGCAGACTAGCTGACTGGCTCCTCGAGCCCGACACCGTTATTCCGGCACCCCAGGGGCGGTGTTGCGCGACGGATCCTTGTCCGGAAAATAGTCCTATACCTCCCTTTGGGAGCGGCCGCTCAATATGCCGCTCCCTGTGTGCCCTGGCCATATCCGGGTCTGGCGAGACCGGGATTCGATCCCAGTCCCCGGTGGGCAGCTTGCACTAGTGGCTAGTGCTTAGACCGCTGCGCATGTACAGTATGCACACACACACACACACACACACACACACACACGTGTTACACAAAGGTATGACACATGTTACACGCATGCACACACACACACGCACACACACACACACACACACACACATATACACACACACACACACACTTACACACACACACACACACACTTACACACGTGTTACACAAAGGAATGACACACGTCACATGCATGCACACACACACACACACACACACACACACACACACCACACACACACACACTTACACACTCACCCACATGATTACCCAAACACACACACCCACACTTACACATGTTGTTACACAATGGAATGACACATGTCACATGCATGTACACCAAGGACGTGTCGTCCATATAAGCATAGTAAGCAGTGCTTACCCAACGAAAAAATAAAAAAGGACAGTGAAAATATTAAAATAAAAGTGCATGTAACCGTTTGTTTGTTTTCATTAAAAGAGTCGTATTTTAGGTCCCAGGGCAGCAGGAGTCATTCATTTTGGCGCCACCTGCAGGAGTAAGCACTCGCTATTCTGCTTGCTTGCATTGTGTTGCATTATAAGCACTTCTCTCTCTGCTTTCCCTCGCGTACATTCAAATGCGTGAAAATGTCTTTTTTATTTTTTCCGATGCCTCAGCCCGCTGTTTAATGTGGCCAGGGTAAGCATGCTTACCAGCCAATCAGTAGTTCGTTCATTCCGATAAGAGCTACTGATTGGCTCTTATCACATTCAAGTTCACTTAACATTTCACCTTACTTTCTCTCGCCCGGCAGAATAGCTTATGCCAGCTAGCTCAAATGATCTAAATAATAATAATCAATAAGGATAACTTGAATATGGACATTACTGTCAGCGACCTAAAGGGATTTCGTAGACTGGACTGGACTGGAAAAACACAACTACTGGCTAAAGGCCGCCCAAAGCCACCGCTCACCGATCTTCACACCCAGAAAGGGAGAGTCGCTAGGGGTTACAGCAAGCCTGGTATCGTATGAGCGGTTTATATGATTCGAATCGCGAGGCTGGTGGCGATCTGTGCTTGTTTATATGGTTTGAGTACTGCTGTACTGCTGGTTATGGCTCCTTATTTAAGACTTCCTCTGCTTTTACCTTTGAATGTAGGCCTGTGCCGTTGTGTTTGGAGAGAGAGCTGCTTAATCAATCGCTGAGATAGGCCTAATGTCGCTGTCCGTGCCAGTGGTTCTGGACCAAAAGTGTTTGAGAGAGATAGAGAGGGAGGGTTTGTGATGTGATGTCAAGTGCCTGTGTGACAAAAGTGTGAAAAGAAAGTGTGTTGTGAGTTTACTATGGAGGATGGAAACGGTGTGTGTCTGTGTTGTGCGTGTGTGCGTTTGCGATGTTGAAACTGGACTTGTAGATTTCAGCAGGTTGGCTACTTGAAAAGATCTTGGTTCAAAAAAGATTGAACAATGAGCACCCCTGATATAGTCGAAACTGGCAACAGTTTTTTTTGTTTTTGGTAATCTGATCACAAAGTGACCCTACAGTTTATTAGCGGGTTCTAGGGCATCAAAATTGCATTTCCTTGAAACTGCGTTCACTGATAGCGTGTATGTGTAATGATGTGTATTTCTATATCTTATGCTTACCCAATCTAAAAGCTCACGGCACGTGCCTGATGTACACACACGCACACACACACACACACACACACACACACACACACACACACCACTTGTTACATTCTTCACCCACATGATTACCCAAACACACACACCCACACTTACACATGTTGTTACAAAACAGAATGACACACATCACATGCGTACACACACATGCTCACAATCTCAAAGACATACACACAAATGTAAACGTGTGCATCCATCTCTCTCTCTCTCTCTCTCTCTCTCTCTCTCTCTCTCTCTCTCTCTCTCTCTCTCTCTCCCTCTCTCTTCCTCTCCCTCCCTTTCTCTCTCTCTCTCTCCCTCTCCCTTTCTCTCTCTCTCTCCCTCCATCTCTCTCTCTCTCCCTCTCTCCCTTCCTCTCTCTCTCTCTCCCTCTCCCCCTCCCCCCCTCTCTCCCTCCCTCCCTCCTTCTCCCTCTCTCTCTCTCTCTCCCTCTCTCTCCCTCTCTCCCTCCCTCCCTACCTCTCCCTCCCTCTCTCTCTCTCTCTTTCTGTTCTCTTTCTCAGACCTTCTTTATGGGCAGCACCACGGTGTACCAGAGGATGAGGCTCTACATCCAGGACATGTGGAACAAGTGTGACCTCACAGCCATCCTACTGTTTGCACTAGGCATGGGCTGCAGGTATGTGTGTGTGGGTGGGTGGAGTTAGTGTGTGTGGGGTGAGTGTGTGAGTGTGTGTGTGGGTGGGTGACTGCGTGCGTCCGTGTGTGCATCTGTGTTTCTGTGTTTCCACTTTACATGTGTAGGACACCGCAAATGCAACGCACATGTCGAGGTGTCCTTGGGCAAGACACTGAACCCCAAATCGCTCCCAACGAGCGGGCCGCCGGCGCCTTGCGTGGTAGCTTGCCGGCCATCCGTGTGTGAATGTGTGTGTGAATGTGTGAATGAGAGGCCGTTGTAAAGCGCTTTGGAATAAGGCTATATAAGTCTGTCCATTTACAATTTAACCAGATGTGTTTTTGTGTCTGTTCTAGGATGTTCCCCTGGTCCTATGAGTTTGGCCGGGCGTTGATGGCACTGGACTACATGGTTTTCACTCTCAGGCTCATCCACATCTTTGCCATCCACAAGCAGCTCGGCCCCAAGATCATCATCGTGGGCAAAATGGTGAGAGAGAGCCCAAACATATGTGACACAGTCTGATCATTTGGTCCGCATGTCGGCAACCAATCAAAATGTTCAGACTTTTGAAACACAGAACTACGTTTTTAACGTTGTTGAGAATCACAAGACAAACTCGCTAGTCAAGCCAAAATACTGCAACAACGCAATGGATTGGGTGAGTAATCCCCACTGCTACCTAGTTAACGATAACACTACTTTACATTGTTAGCAGGCTCACAAAACAAGCTGTGTTAGTTGACTAGCGATGTGTCATTGATTTTCAACAACGCGGAAATGTATTCACATTTTTCGAACGAAAAGTCAGATCATTACATCAGATCCTGACATGAGGACCAAAGCATTCGAACGTGTCACAAATGAGGGAGAGCAGAGACAGATGACTTGATTTGAGAGAGAGAGAGAGGACGAGATAGAGGGGGGGAGAGAGAGAGAGAGAGAGGACGAGATAGAGGGGGGGGAGAGAGAGAGAGAGGACGAGATAGAGGGGGGGGAGAGAGAGAGAGAGGACGAGATAGAGGGGGGGAGGGAGAGAGAGAGAGGTTGAGATAGAGGGGGGGAGGGAGAGAGAGAGAGAGGACGAGATAGAGGGGGGGAGAGCGAGAGCGAGAGAGGACGATATAGAGGGGGGGGAGCGAGAGAGAGAGGACGAGATAGAGGGGGGGGAGCGAGAGCGAGAGAGGACGATATAGAGAGGGGGGGAGAGAGAGAGAGAGAGGACAAGATAGAGGGGGGGAGAGAGAGAGAGAGAGAGGACAAGATAGAGAGGGGGGGAGAGGGGGGGAGAGAGAGAGAGAAAGAGATAGTCAATCAAACGAGTGAATTCATTCATTTAAGAAGGGTTGAATCTTAACTCGAGATGTGCTCGCGCAAACTCACGTGACCTTGCCTGACGATTCGAGTTACACTCACGGATCTCTAGTTGAGATGTGAATGAATGAAAAGAAAAAACAGTAAATGATGAATGCTTATGAATCCCTGACGAGGGTTAGAGGTACGCTCATTCACCCCTCCTCATCCCTTCTTCCTGATCCTCAGATGAAGGACGTGTTCTTCTTCCTCTTCTTCCTGGCTGTGTGGATCATGGCCTACGGCGTGGCCAATCAGGCTCTTCTCTACTCCTACGACCCGCGTCCCGATTGGATCTTCCGCAGGGTGTTCTACAGGCCGTACCTGCACATATTCGGACAGATCCCCATCCATGAAATGGATGGTAATGTAGCTCTGTTTGTACGGGATTGCTTTTTGCTTTTGACTAAAAGATGTCAGCTGTCCTGGAAAACAAGCCTTTTTTTTCTCCTCTCTCTTCTTCGGTCTTCAACCGTTCCTCCCATCTCTACTGTATCTCGCTCTGTGGGGTTTTTAGACATCGGTCGTAGGCCATTCGGCACTGATACTAAGCAGGCTGGGACTTGATAATGTGGTGGGACCACATTTTAACAATCGCACCGAACGGTGCCGAAAGACGCGATGTGAAAGGAAAGCATCTGTGCCAATGGAGTATGGCTTGGTACGGCTTGGTACGGCCTGGTACGGCCTGGTACGGCCCGATCAAGTCTGAACTTGTTTCCGCCTCTTCAACAGCCGACAAGCTGGTGGCGGTGAACTGTACGGACGACCACATCCTCATCAAGGCCGGCGCAGAGCCCTGTATGAGCACCTACGCCAACTGGCTGGTGGTCATCCTGCTGGTCATCTACCTGTTGGTCACCAACATCCTCCTGATCAACCTTCTCATCGCCATGTTCAGGTAACACCAGCTCCAGCAACCTTCACGCAGGAACGTTCTATAAAAAACATTCCGATAGAAACGTGTGCTGTGTAGAAACTACCGTATATGTCTAACAGGCACTTGGAATACGCAATGAAAGTCTACGCTATGAAAGTCTGTACGTTTACAAACTGCAAGATGTCAAACCGGAGACACGCGTCATTTCTGTGGAGACGCCACCGTTGCGATTGCTAGCGAAAGTAAATCCAAGTGGTAGCTAATGAATTACATTTTGACCTTTTTTTACCATTTCGCTTTTATCCAAAGCGGTGCTGAGTGCCTTACTCAAGGGCACACTAGTGGTGGTGTGTCCCAGGTGGGATATGAGCCCATGACTTTGTGATCACCAGTTCAACTCACTATCCTAACCCCACTACTCCTCACAAGCACACCACACATGTACAAATGATGAAGATGGTCTGATTTGGCCATTATTTTACTCTCTTTTTTACAAGCAATCATAATGCTGGCGCCTCTCCCCAAAAAGGGATTGAGTTCTGTTTACGTTTGTTTGTAACTTATGGACTTTAATAGAATATAGGGACTTGTGTGTCATCTCTATGCATTACTTGTCTGTGTGCATCTGCATGGCAATGCAGCGTGACAGCATGAGTGATGAGACAGCTAAGAAGCTATAGGTGTTTCTGCTTCACACTGTGTTTGTCTGGGTCCTGTCGCTATTTATTTTATTCATACGGATCCCTGTTAGCTGAAACATGACAATGTACATAACAGTAAAAGTAAACAGCAGTAGACGAGTGCAATATACATACAAATTACATTAAATTACATTCAAAACTATTTTAAAAACCTGAAGAAATCAAAACCATCTTCACAATACATTATAAGAAAGTATATACATTTTATATACCAATTTGATTTCAATGTGGGAAAGTTCTTGTGCTGCCTTAGTTGTTTCAGTTAGTTTTAAAACCGATTTTGCTGGTCGCTTGGGTCATATGTGGTATATACTGTATATGTTACGGTACATGTGGGAAAACGGCGACTTGGTACATGCTGGCATGTCTAACCCTAACCCTAACCCTACCCCTAACCCCAACCCTAACCCTAGCACCCTAGCACCTAACCCTAACCCTAGTTTTCCCACATGTACCGTAACATATATATATTATAAGGACCATGTAACTGGGCAGTGGTAAATATAAGACTAGACCCTATCGAAGGTCTCTGGTTGAGCACTAATGACTCATCATATTTCTGACTGTGTAATCCTGTGCAGCTACACCTTCAACAAAGTGCAGGAGCACAGCGACACCTACTGGAAGTTCCAGAGGTACAACCTGATCGTGGAGTACCACGGCCGGCCCTGCCTGGCCCCGCCCCTCATCATCATCTCACACCTCCTCCTCTTCATCAAAAGATACATCCGCCGGATCCCCTCCGTCAAGATCCAACACTTTGGTGAGATGGGGAGGGGGGAGGAGGGAGGGGGGAGGATATGGAGAGGTGGAGGAGGAGATTGATGGATGAAGGGGGGAAGAAGCACTTGGATGTAGGAGAGAGGGAAAGATCAAGGGGGGGGGGGGGGTAATGGAACACGTACATCTGGGGAGAGAAAGAAGGAATTGTGGAGGGGAACAGATGAAGAAAGAAGAGGGAGAGAGGGTGAAGGATGGAGGGAAAGAGAAAATAATTATAATAATTATAATGATTTTTTTATGATGATGATGATGATGTAATATGACAAGGCAATCTGACACGTCACTCCACACCACCCACCCCCCCCCCCCCACCCCCCTCAATATCTCTCCCTCTCTCTTCTTCAATCCCCCTCTTTTGTCCTTACTCACCCTAACCCTGTCTCCTCCTTCTCCTCCACTCTACCCCTCTCCCCCCCCCCCCTCCTCTCTTCCTCCCTCAGTGCTGGAGGTGGGGGGTAGGAAGGCCAGCAGACTGAACACATGGGAGGCCATCCAGAAGGAGAACCTGCTCTCGGCCCAGAACAAAATACAGAGGGAGAGCGACACGGAGAGACTCAAGCGTACCTCCATCAAGTGAGCCCATCCCTCTGTTCCCTTGGGCCTGGCACTGCCTCATGGGTCCTCCACACATCTGCCATATCACTCCTCCTCGCGTCCTTTCATCCACTACTCCCTCACTTTGCATTCTCCCTTTGTTTTCCACCGAAGTAGTTCGAAGTAGCTTCGCGTCGTGCCTAACCTCCCCGCTAGCTGTGCCGATATCCACGATATGCCACAGCTTCTCGTTCCATAACGCTTTTATACAACGGTTACCACATTTATCTATCAATATTTCACAAAAGAAAGACAAGACAAGCTTTTAACGAATGTATTTTAATGGAACTATGTTTTTATTGTAAGTGTATTCATCCACTGAACAGTTGTTTATTAGTTGCTAAGCAACGGTAATATATACAAACGCGGAGTAATATGAAAAGATGTGTCAACATTCCATTTAGCCGTGCGTATATCATGGATATCAGCACGGCTGGAACGCAAACTGACCAATAGAGACAATGGACCGCATCTATCCTTTGCATAATTAGTGTTTAGCCTACTTCAAACTACTTACTACTTGAGGCCTGGAGTGATGAAGGACTATGTGTAATGTTATGTTGGGGAGAGTCCATGGAGGGATTTGGGGGTGACGGTCTCTGCATTTCCATTTTCAGTCTGGGGGAGGGTTATGCTTTTTAATAGTCGAGGTTAAGGGTCATGCAATTGGCGATTTATAGAATGTAGATGTCTTTCAATGCCTCAGAATTCAATACCGTTAGGGTTAGGGTTAGGTTTGGTTCTCCGTGCCAAAGCTCCGCGCGGGTGTTTTCCTAGCTCGCCATTGGTTTTACTGATCCATCTGACATGACCAGGCGTATAGAAAAAGGGGGACTTGTTTTGCAAACGGCATGTTCCCGGTGGCTGGTGTTCTACCCAAAATGACTATTAACGCTCAGTCAGAGGGTGTTGTTTTGATGAGTACATGATTTAGCAGGAACCCCTTTCTTTCCAGCCAGTTATCCCACTTCTTTTGGGTTCCTCTGAAATAGGGGGACTATGCATAACAAGTGTTGTAATTTCTGGATAGTGAAACAAATATGTTCAAAAATACCATCAAATAAAAGCGGAGAATATTTATCTATCTACTTTAACCTCACATCTAGGGATGTCCCGATCCGATATTGATATCGCATATCGCTGCAATATTGGTCCTGAATGCTGGATCGCAGATCGCACCAGGAAAAAAATAGGCTGCGATCTGCGTGCCCGATCTGGCGTGTCACTCACGTGATGACAACAGTAGTAGTCAGTGGTCTAGAGAGAGTTGGCTAGTAGCTACCTGTGTGTAGTGAGTCTGACAATGTCATGATGCCAGCTGGTGAAATCATAAACCATTTGCTTAAGTAATTTTTCGGTTATTTACACACACATGATGCGTCATACATTGAAATCGGATTTTTTTTTAAGACGACACGAGTATTTGAATGCACCGAATGGGAATGCGACAGGAGAAAAGTGACTGACCAAACCACAACAACAAACGCTGCTAACAGCTAGCGGCTAACAGTGGTACATCGCTAGGAACGTCTAACTGTGTTTTTATAACATCACAGCATGCTGAGAGAACATGGACATGCTAAAAACACATAACTACACATTGATTGATTGATTGATTGAATACTTTATTAGAAGATTTGCAGAAGTAGGTACATGAAAGTACATATTACATACAAGGTCAACTAACAGGATTAAAAACCCAAGAAAGCCACTGGCTTATTTCAATTGGGGTCCTTGATGCTCAATTCATCGTTACATGTAAGACAGACAAAAAACTAGTACTATCTACAAGATAATACAGACAAATAACTAGTACTATCTACAAGATAAACATACATCGGGGATAGGGACGAGCAAGATGGCCGAAGGGAGTGGGTAGGCACGAGAGAGGCTCTGACTCGGGAAAAGAAACTCTGGGTTTTCTCCTTTAAACAATTGGCTACCCATATATGTACTATAGAATGAGCTATATCTAAGTTTTCTGGTTACAGCAATGTTAGGCAGCAATGTTTAGCGCAAGTTTTGAGTTTATTCTCATTTGAACACGACGAGACCAAACATTTCTAAATGACGCGCAACAAAACTGCTAAAGACATGGAAAAACTTCAAGAACTGATGGAAGAAGTGCTGCAATCCAACAAACAGCTTACTAAACAGGTTACTCTGTTAACATCCAAAGTGGATAAAATAGATCACATTATTAGCAAAATTGAATCAATGGGAAAATCAATTGAATCCTTGGACAACAAGCTGGAAAAGGTCGGTGCAGACCTGCATGAACAGGGCATTCAAGTAAAGAACCAGGACACAGCAATGAAGGTTATGGAAATTAAACTTGAAAATGCACTGAATGAAATTGATATATTAGAAAACCATTCGAGGCGCAATAATGTGATACTGATTAATCTACCTGAGAAAAACGAGAACAGCAATATGATTGGATACCTGGCGCGTCTCCTCTCCGACAAGCTCCAAATTCCAGTCCAGGAGAGCGATTTTGAAAGAGCGCACCGGGTCGGCATAGCGAGACCAACAGGGAAGCCACGGAGGGTGATCTTTAAAATGCATCACTTCCAAAAGAAAATGGACATTCTAAAGGCTGCCAAGTCAGTGGATATCAACACTGGAGGACAATCGCTCAAATTATTTCCGGACAAGTCAGCAAGGCTGAGAAAACGCGAGCAGGATTACTGGCCATTAAGACAAAAACTCCATGAAAAGGAGGTCCAGACCCGAATTCGCCACCCAGCAGTATTACAGGTGCGGATAAACTCGGAATGGTTCACCTTCAAAGATCCACAAGCCGCCAAGGAGGCAATGGTGAAAGAATTCCCGGACATGGAGTTCACATGAGTAGGACTACGTGTATCTGGGTAAGCCCTGCTCCAAAGGAGCACTTTCATTGACACTTTTTTTTTTCTCCTCCTATTATCCTACAACTTTCTAATAAGCCGCACATTAATCACTGACGTTGGGATATGCTCAGTGGGGCTCCAGTTGTATACAACCTGTCTAACGTGGCAGAATGAAGTAGGCTTGGAGTCTGGCGACTTTTTTTTTTGAGATGCTTATTGACTGCCTGTGTGCTCAAATTTGAGACTGAATTATTAGCCCATTGTGGCGTGGATTTTGTTTATCGACAGGATGGAACGAGAAGCCTATCTGAGACTCTGTTGCCCTGCTTCTTATGATTTTCTGGTTATGGATCACCGGTAGCGATGTTCTTTTTGGATGCTTACTGACTGCCGGTGTGGCCACCTGTAGCGATGTTTTTTTTTGGATGTTTACTGACTGCCGGTGTGGCCACCTGTAGCGATGTTTTCTTTTTGGATGTTTACTGACTGCCGGTGTGGCCACCTGTAGCGATGTTTTCTTTTTGGATGTTTACTGACTGCCGGGGTGGCCACCTGTAGCGATGTTTTTTGTGGATGTTTACACAATTTAGGTATTCTAAGATAGCCCACAATTGGTTTGGTACACAATAGACTTGCTTCTTCCATTATGAAATGCCTCAATCTGGCGACTTTTTTTCTGGATGCTTATTGACTGCCTGTGTGCTCTAATTTGAGACTAAATTATTAGCCTATTGTGGATTTTGTTTATCGACAGGATGGAACGAGAAGCCTATCTGAGACTCTGTTGCCCTGCTTCTTATGATTTTCTGGTTATGGATCACCGGTAGCGATGTTCTTTTTGGATGTTTACTGACTGCCGGTGTGGCCACCTGTAGCGATGTTTTTTTTGGGATGTTTACTGACTGCCGGTGTGGCCACCTGTAGCGATGTTTTTTTTTTTTTTTTATGTTTACTGACTGCCGGTGTGACCACCTTTTGAGACTGATTTTTTAGCCTACTGCTGCGGGGACTTTGTCTGATTGACTTTGAAGCATAGGCTATCTGAGACTCTGTTGCCCTGCTGTTTATGTTTCTTTCTGTTACGGTTCACTTGTGTAGCTATATCACGTGTCTGAACTATCAGCCTACTACTTTGTTCACCGATAGGATGGAACGCTACGTAGGCATATCTGAGCTTTTGTAGCTGTTATACGAATTAATGTAAAACCAGGTTTCCCCCGAGTGCTGAGGATTAGCCTCTCAGAGTAATTTGTGTTTATATGGTGTGCTTACTTGACACCATAATATACTGTGTGTCTGTGTGTTTGTGTTGTACATGTTGCTTCTTTGTGTTTGTCCTGTATGTTTTTTTTCACTACCCTGAATGTGTTTTTTGTATTAAATGTTTTATGTTCTCTTTCTTTTGTCTTTTGCTCTTCTTTTTTTTCTTTTTACTTTTCTTTTCTTCTCGTTTCTATTCCTCTTCCTCTTTCCCTCTTTCTCCTTTCATTACTGTCCTTCCCCCTCCTACTGTTTTCTTAGTCCCGATAATATGCTTACTTTATGAAATACTCGCAATGTTAATTTAAAATGAAGCCCTTAAACGGAGATATGAAAAAGTTGAAAATAATATCATTAAATGTTAATGGCTTGAATAACATAATTAAGAGGAAAAAGATTATCCTCCAGCTGAGGAGAGCTGGAGGAGATGTCCTCTTCTTACAAGAAACCCATTTAAAAAAAAAAGAACATGACAAATTGAGTAGGGGACAAATTTACTCCAGTTCATATGGAACACAGAAGAGGGGTGTTGCTATAATTATACAACCACACATACCATTTAAAGAAGAACAACATATATACGATAAAGAGGGCAGGTTTGTTTTAGTAATTGGTAAAATAGAGTCAATTACTGTCTCATTTTTAAATGTATACTATCCACCGGAATTAGGCCCAGAATTCATGTCAGAAATAATCGAAATGTTAATGACAAAATGTAAAGGAATCACCCTAATGGGAGGAGATATGAATCTTACAATAAATTCTAGGCTAGATTCCTCAAATAATAAACCACACAGAGCTGATAAAACATCATCAATTTTAAGAAGTGCAATGTCAGAATTTGGATTAGTAGACATATGGAGGATGCTAAATCCAACTAAAAAAACATATACATATTATTCTGGACGATTTCCAACTTCCAATAGACTGGATTATTTCTTCATGTTTAAAAAAGACGTAGAGAGGATTGAAACATGCACAATAGGCACAAGGGATTTATCAGATCATGCTATGTTATCTATAACTATACATTTGGATATAAAGCAAGGAGAAAAAATATGGAGATTAAACAATTCACTTCTCCAAGATAAGATCTTTGTTGAAAAAATCAATAAAGCCATAAAAGAATACGTAGAGATAAATGACAATGGAGATACTAATCCAACTATTATATGGGAGGGCCTTAAAGCGGTACTACGAGGACAGATAATATCATATTGTGCATGGAAGAAAAGACAAACACAACAAAAACAGAAAATACTTGAACAACAAATACAACACTTGGAAGACAAATTAAAAAATACAAATGAAATAATAGTAAAAAATGAATTAAAAAAGAAGTATAAGGAGTTGGATAAAATCCGTACAGAGGAAGTGGAGAAATTAATGACATACACCAAACAGAAATATTACGATGGAGGACCTAAGTCTTTAAAACTCCTAGCATATCGACTTAAGACACAGACTAAAAAAGCACACATTTCGAAATTGAAGACTGTAGAAGGCTCTGGAACAATAACGGAAAAGGATAAAATAGCTGAAGAATTCGTAAAATATTATGAGAACCTTTATAAAAACACAGGAAACATTGACCTGGGACTAATGAAAGATTTCTTACATAAGTTAAACTTAAAGCAAGTAACAAGATCAAAAAATGAACAGCTCATTAAGGACATCACAGTAAATGAAATACAACAACAAATAAATAATCTTAAAATGGGGAAAACACCAGGTGATGACGGATATACTAATGAATTTTATAAAACTTTTCAAAAACAATTGATACCACTACTTTTACAAGCATATAAGTTTGTATTACAAACGGGAAATTGGGCAACTACTTGGAACTCATCTATAATAACGGTTATACATAAAGAAGGTAAGGACGCTACTGAATGTTCGTCTTACAGGCCAATATCACTACTGAATACGGACCATAAAATAGTAACAGCCATTATTGCCAATAGGTTAAAGGACATCGTGCCAGATATAATAGACAGCGACCAATGTGGTTTTATACCAGGTAGGCTGTTGTCAGATAATATAAGGAGGACGTTAAATATAATGGACTACGCACAAAACAATGGTGCAAACCTTCTACTCTTAACACTGGATGCAGAAAAAGCATTTGACAGAGTGCTATGGCCATTCATGTTTGAAATTGTAAGAAGCTTTGGATTTCATGAGAATTTTAACAAATGGCTTCAAGGAATGTATAAAAATCCAGTGTCAAGAGTAAAAGTAAATGGCACAATATCCAGAAGATTTCCAATCTATAAAGGTACAAGACAAGGAGACCCACTCTCAGCAGTTATATTTGCTATATGCATGGAAGGACTAGCAGAAAGTATAAGGAAAAATAATACCATCAAAGGCATAACGATAAAAGAGGAACAGCACAAACTGGCATTATATGCAGATGACGTGGTTGTTTATTTAACATCACCAGCCCAATCCTTACCAAGCCTAATGGAAGCAATTACAGAATATAGTAAACACTCTGGTAATAAACTAAATGAAAGTAAGTGTGAGGTATTAACAATTGGAGAACAGATAGATTTGGAAATTAAGGAAAAATACAAGTTGAAATGGGATGCAAAGAAAATCAAATATTTAGGAATCTATCTCACTGGAGATATAACAACATTATACACCGACAATTATCAAGCCCTTGAAAATAAAATACGAGAAGATCTTAATAGATGGAAGATAACACCTGAATCCTTAATGAGTAGAGTGGAAAGCGTCAAAATGATGATCCTCCCACAGTTTCTGTTTTTATTTCAAACATTACCAGTTCCCATTCCACAGCGTAGCTTCAAAAAATGGAATACAATGCTCTCAAATTTCATTTGGAACTACAAAAGTAAACGGAAAAAACTTAGTATACTAACTCAAACCAGAGAAAAAGGAGGGTTTAATTTCCCTGATCTAAAGTCCTATTTCCATGCAACTCAAATAGATACAATAATGAAATGGATGAATAACTCGGTTCAAACCAAATGGAAAGACATAGAAAAACAAGCAATATCAATATCAATAGGAACACTACCTTTTCTGAGTCTAAAGGATATTCAAAAATATAGTGGAAATAACAGATGCATAGAAAATACCCTCAAAAATTGGAAAACTATTCGTAAAATGTATAAATGTGATGACAAATGTATTTATTTGAGAGAGATAGCCAGTGACCCAGACTTTTTACCTAATAAAACAGACAAAATATTAGAAGAATGGGCTAGGAAGGGACTACAGGTGTACTCACAGATGGTTACAAATGACATGATAGACTCATTTGAAACCTTAGTTAATAAATTTAATATAAGTAATAGCCATTTTTTTAAGTACTTACAAATTAGAAGCTACCTTATAACACAGCAGAGGAGACAGGAACAAAGATCACATATACTAATGGAATATCTGATCAAAAATAGAAACAGTGAAAAGACAAAAATCTCAAAAATTTACAAAATCATGCAAGAAATCAAGATACAAGAAGATAACACTAAAGAAAAATGGGAAAACGAATTAGCAATAACAATTACGGATGACGATTGGAAAGAAGCATGCAAAAGAATATTTAAGACAACACAATCAAAATTCTGGAAAGAATTTGCTTGGAAAATAAATATGAAGATCTTCCTAACACCGAAAATGTTGTCAAAATATAGGCCAACAGGCAATGCAGAATGCTGGAGGAAATGTACGGAACGAGAAGCCAATCACACACACATTTTCTATACATGCCCTAAATTGAAAAGGTTTTGGGAGGCAGTTCAAGTAAAAATAAAAAATACATTTACCTTACAAAATCCTATACATCCAGTCAATATTATACTCGGTCTTATTCCATTAGATATATACAGAGAGGGAGATAAATATTTGTACACCATACTACGTATCGCGGCTTTAAAGCAAATCACACGTAAATGGTTGGACTTAAACCCACCATCTGTTAATAATTGGAAAAAAACTGTTGAAGAGATAAAAGAAATGGAAAGAATTACTTGCAAAGTGGGAGGCCGTGAAGAGCAATTCACTATGAACTGGAGTAAATGGATCGAATGAATGAGTAGGAAGGAACCCCCCCCCCCCCCCGATCCCACCCCCCCTCCCTTTGTCTCTTACTTTTCTATTTCTATCCCTATAATTTCTCTCTTTCTTTTCTATATTTTCTCTCTAGTCTTTATTCTTTATTTTCTTTATTTCTTGTTCTCTTTATAAAAAATAAAAAAACAAACAAAAATGATGCAGGACGAACTTAAACAAGTGAAGAAAACTTGTAAAGCGTGTGAAATGAACTTGTAATGAAATGTAATGTAAAGTCCTGCAATAAAGTATAAAAAAAAAAAAAAAAAAGATAAACATACATCCAACATGGGAAGAACAATACAACAAAACATAAGGTATGTACAGCGGGTAGGACAGGTGGGGACATACACCACAGGTGGGGGCGGGGGACAAAACACAAAGTATGTACAGTGGGTAGTTCGGGCAGGGGGACAGACATATAATATGTACAATGGGTAGTTCGGGCGGGGGGACAAAACAACAAGTATGTACAGTGTGTGGTCATGGTGGGGGGGGGGGGTACAAAAACACCAGTAGATTTAGGCGGGGGGGAGGGGGGGGGTGGCGACATAATAACATTGCGTTTGCTCAGAGTGTAGACCAGGTAGGGGGGTGGGACAAAACAACTAGTATGTGCAGAGGGTATTTCAGGTGGGGGGGGGGGGGGGGGGTGGGAGACATAACAACAAAACAACAAGAATATATAGAGGGTAGTCCAGGTGGGGGTGTAGTCTTTTAATTTGATTTTTGATTTAGAGGGTCCAGTTACGGATTGCAGCCTCCTGTAAATGTTTTTTGAGAGTGGTTTTGAAGGTGGGCAGTGTTTTGCACTCCTTTAAGATTATAGGAAGGGCGTTCCACATTTTTACTGCATAGTTTGCAAACGAGTTTAACCCCTTGTTTGTGGTGCAACACGGTTGAACGTGGTTCGTGGAGCTTCCTCTGGTATTGTATGTGTGGACGTTGTTCACTTTTTGGAAGTATGTTGACAGGTACTTGGGTGTCTTTGTGGTGTAGCGTATCTTGAAGACCAGGCCCAGTGCAAGCTGCTGCACTCTGTCAACTACTCGTAGCCAATCAAGGCTCAAAAAATGAGCAGCGGTTAGATGTGTCCTAGGGTTGAGGCCTAGCAGAAGCCTAACCAGTTTATTTTGGGCTGTCTGGAGTCTTGTTTTTAGGGCCTTTGTGGTTCTATAGTACCATGATGTTACGGCATAGTCGAAGTGACATTGAATGAGAGCTCCTGATAGGGTCCTCAGTGTGTTTTTACTGACAAGTGAGGATATCCTGTACAAGAATCTAGTTCTATGGTTAACTTTTTTGATTACTTTTGCTGCCATTTTATCTCCGGAAAGATTTGCCTCTAAGATGGAGCCCAGGTATGTAATATCCTCTTTTCTTGTGATAGTAATGTTACCCACTTTTATATTGTAATTTACAGCCTTTCTGAGTTTAGATGGGGATCCGTATAGGATGGTTTCAGTTTTACCTAGGTGTATTGATAGTTTATTGTCAGCTAGCCAGATGCAGATTCCACTCAGTTCAGTGCTTAGCGCTTTTTCCACCTGCAATATGTCCCTGTCAGAGACCAGCAGAGCCGAGTCATCCGCGAACAGGAACAAATTGCAATCACATGCTGATGACATGTCATTCACATATATTAGGAACAGTAAAGGTCCCAATATGCTTCCTTGTGGAACGCCGCAGGTCACTGGGAGGGGGGGGGACAGTGTTCCGTTCACACTAACCACCTGTTCCCTCCCCTCTAAGTAGGATTGCATCCAGCTCACCGATGTTCTATCGAACCCAATTGCTTTCAGTTTATCTAACAATATGTGGTGATTTACTGTGTCGAAGGCCTTCTGGAGGTCCAGCATGACCATGCCGCAGTACTTGCCCGAGTCCACCTCAAGGTTGATGTGGTCGTTCAAATAGAGAAGGCATGTGTCAGTGGAATGGGATGTTGTGAATCCTGATTGAAATTCATACATCAGATTTTTTTCGGTAAGGTACCTATCAACCTGTTCATAAACTATTTTTTCCATAAGTTTCGAGATGGAATTAAGAATAGAAACAGGTCGGTAGTTGCCTGGGTCTAATTTGCTTCCTTTTTTATACAGTGGGGTTACCCTTGCTATTTTAAAGTCAAGGGGGACGAAGATTTTAGAAATCTGGCTGGAATATTGTCATGGCCCGTGGCCTTTTCTGAGTGTAGAGCGCCCAGTTTTTTAAACACCTCATCGTTTGACACCATGGAGAGTTTAAAATCATCTTTGCGTACACCCAGTTTATTGTAGAACGCACGGATGTGCTCTACACCATAACGCCCTGAGTGGGGTGGTAGATTGTTAACTAATTTAGTGGCTATGGTTGTAAAGAAAGTGTTTAAGCACTTAGCCACATCCAGCACATAAGTAGATGAACACACAGTCCTTGCTTTTGAACACGTCCTAAAACGAGAGCATGTTTACAAGTCATTATCACTTACCGGTAGCCAGGGCTGGACTGGCCATCTGGCATACCGGGCATTTGCCCGGTGGGCCGCGGTAGTTTTGGGCCGAGCCGACCGGCAAAAAAAAAAAAACGTTTTATTTTTATTTTACCAGCTGGCCCGGCCGAAAGCTACCATCGAACGGCCCATAAATCGAAAGCTGCCATTGAACGGCCCATAAATCTGGGACAGCGGCCCATTGGCCAATTTTCTATACAGACACTGGGCTGGCCCAATCAACAGAGAGAAGGGGGGGGGAGGGGTCACGCACGCAGCACCAGACCTCCGTCTCAGTTTCGCTGTAGTTTTGGGCCGAGCCGGCCGGCAAAATAAATTTTGTTAGCCTGGATAGTTACTAGATAGATACTGAGAGAGATGGAGCGCAAAAGCACACTAAAACGGAAGGGAGGCTGGGAAAAAGTTAGGGAGAAAAACAAGAAGAAACTCGAGGCAGATGCTGCCAAATGTGTAAACATTAGGGACATGTTTGCTGCACCCTCAAGTTTACCACAGCAGCAACAGCAACAGGTTGAAGAGGAGGCTGGCAGGGAGGAGCGGGAGCAGGGTACAGATACAGAGGTTTAGGGTTAGGGTTAGGGTTGAAGAGGAGGTTAGCAGGGAGGAGCGGGAGCAGGGTACAGATACAGAGGATAGAGAGGATACAGAAGAAGCGGGGCCGAGTCAGCCTGTAACCGTTGACCCGGTAAGGAAAATATAGGTAGCTGTGTAGGGGTGTAACGGATCGCCCCCCACGGTTCGGCACGCATGTGTACCGCCGATCAATTGCAAAATGTAACCAAGTAATAATATTACTTAATATTAGTTAATATCCCTTGTAAATCACAATGTAGAGTTGCCATGAATAGATAGACGCGACAGTTGCGTGCTTTGTTTTACTCTAAAGCGCAATGATAGGTTGATAATGGAAAAAAAATCTAGAACAACAAGGCTGCGTTCGTAAATTCGCTCTGGAATCTGATCACTGAGTACACTGGTCTACTTGCACTGGTACCATTGCTTACTGTATGTCGTCGTCTTTGTAGTGGTTTGGGGGAATACTACAGTTTGTCATATGACTGTACAGCACAGTATATAAGACGAGTATATAAGGCAAGTATTTTTGTGCTGGTGGGTGTGGTCCGACCGATTGGGGTGGGCCTGTCTGGGCCAAAAATGCCAGGGCCTAATTTTTGTCTCAGTCCAGCCCTGCCGGTAGCCTGCAGCAAACGAGAACAGTTAATCCAACCTACAGATTATAAGTATTTAGTGATCGTTAAACTGTTTTTTATTATATCGACTCGGTACTTTAAAACTTCAAGTTGCCTGTTATGAAAAAAAACGAAAACCAGATATTGTTGACACCCCTTCGATTCTGCGACTGGTTTCTGGTCTCACCAGCGGGCGTCTCTAGGCTACACTTTTTAAAAGGGTCCTATAATTGATTTTCCATTTGTAAGAGAAGATAAATAGAATACAAACCTGAAGGCACCAAAACTAGAAATCAGACAGTAACTCTATTTTTTCTACAATGCTGAATGCTGCTGTTTAAATTGTTTTAACTGTAAACCAGTTGGTCACTGAGTACTGCAGAGTACTGTAGTACTGTCTTTAATAGCCAACTGTTGTTGTGGACTATACTGGGGAAGTATTTGTTATTATTCAGGAGTAAAACAATAAATACAAATATCGGATCGGTATCGGTATCGCAGATACCTGAAGCCCAGGTATCGGTATCGGTAGTGAAAAAATGGGATCGGGACATCCCTTTCTCACATCTACTTTAACCTCATATCTACTTTAATCTCATATCTACTTTAACCTCATATCTACTTTACCTCATCAGACTGATTCCGATATCCACGATACACAGTAGCACACCCTTGTATGTGTTGTCTTTATTGCTTGAATAACATAATAATAAGACATAATAATATGATTATATGTGTCCCGACGGTATAGAGTTTTAGATCTATGATGAACTGGAATTATGAACCCTAAGTTGAACAAGAGTTGCATGAGTGACAGCTTGGTGACAGCTTGGTTGGGTTGTTGGGTTTTTTCCGTAGGGTGGACACTGTCCTGAAACAGATGGGGGAGATCCACGATCATGACCGCAGGCTGAGAATGCTGGAGACAGAGGTCAGTAAGGCCCGCCGTACACCCACCTTGTTGTGCCCTTGTGGCGATGACGCATGTGCCTCATGCTCCACTGACCCCTAGCTCTGTGTGCGTATGTGTGTAATAATATATATATACACACACCGAACACTTTATTAGGAACACTATACTAATACTGAGTAGGTAGGGCCTCCCGTTGCTCTCAAAACATCCCTCAATTCTTTGTGGCATTGATTCCACAAGATTTTGGAAACATTCCTTTGAGATTCCGGTCCATGATGACGTGATTGCCTCACGCAATTCCTTATTTCCAGATTTTTCAGGTGCACTTTCAAGCTGGGATTCTCCTGTTCTATCACATCCCAAAGGTGTTCTATTAGATTCAGATCCGGTGACTGGGAAGGCCACTGAAGAACACTGAACTCATTGTCATGTTCATGAAACCAGTTTGATGAGACTTTTTCAGCAACTTTTTTGGCAAAGTCTAAATGTTCAGACTTTTCTTTTGAAACACGGAACTACGTTTCAACGCTGTTGAGAATCACGACTCATTAGTCAAGCCAAAATATTGCAAAGCAATGGATTCGGTGAGTAATCCCCACTTCTACTTAGTTAATTATAACACTACTTTACATTGTTAGCAGGCTCACAAAACACAAGCTGTGTTAGTTGACTAGCGATGTGTCATTGATTTTCAACAACACGGAAATGTACTCACATTTTTCGAAGGAAAAGTCTGATCATTACGCCAGATCCCGATGGACCAAAGCATTAGAACGTGTCACAAATAGGCTGTGGCATTCAAGCGACGATTGATTGGTATTAACAAGCCCAAAGTGTGCCAAGAATACATCCCCCACACACCACCTTGAATGAATGAGAAGGTGTCCAGGTGTTCCTAATGAAGTGTTCGGTGAGTGTATATTTATATGTGTGTGGGTATAAGTGTGTGTGTGTGTGTGTGGGTATAAGTGTGTGTGCGTAGGGGATTGGTGTGTGCGTTCTCTCTCTGCATTTGGACTGCAGCTGTCGCGTCTGCCTGCTCAGCACTGGGCAAACACCATCCGTCATGGTCACTCACCGCTCTTTCTCTCCGTCTCTCTCTCTCTCTCTCTCTCTCTCTCTCTCTCTCTCCCTCCCTCTCTCTCTGTTTCACAGTTGGAGTACTGCTCTAATACCCTCTGCTGGATGGTAGAGGCTCTCTCTCAGAGTAGCTTGATCAAGGCAACACGTCCTCCACCCACGTTCAGAGGTACAGTTGCCACCTAACTCTGAGACCTGCCACAGCAATGACACGTCCAGTATTAGAATCCAGGCTACTGTATGTTTGATTTAGAAATATTTGACATCTCTTCGAAATGCCTCAGTAATAATAATAATTAATTATATTTGTATAGCGCTTTTCCGAGGCTCAAAGACGCTGACAATATGAGAAAAACAGGAAAGTGCTGTGTCCCTTGTTGTATGAATAGATCCGAGTCTAAAAAACAATTGAACTGTCATTCTACCGCTTTAGTACACTGGTACTCTGGTGCGGGGAATTTTTGGTTTGGACCCGGAAATTGCTAAACGTCACGCGTAACGTCAGACTTAACAACCGAATACAGTATTACAGAGCCTTCATTCAGTAGGTACTCACCCCCTGGACTTTTTCCACATTTTGTTGTGTTGCGACCTTTACAATAGTTTTACAATAAATGTAATTTATGTTTTTTGTCTCTAATCTAAACAAAATACCCCATAATGTCAAAATCGATTTTTTTATTACTAATTAATTAACATTTTAAATGTGCAATAACTAGTCCCCACTTTTGCCATGACACTTAAAATTAGGTGAAATGCAAAAATGTCTTCATCAAGTCACTCTAACTTGAATTGAGTCCATCTGCAGGTATAATAGTTTGTGTGATTTCGGAATGAATACATACACTGTGTGGACCAGGTTGTCATTACAAATTGAGCAAATGGAGAGGAACAAAACTTTTCAGGAATGCCACCATGGTTAGACTTTTAGACAAACATCAAACAAGTTGAATGAGAGGAAGCACAGTCAATCAAACATAATTTCAGTCACTCTCCAAAATTCAATATGAGTGGCCAAAGAGAGAAATCCCTTAATGAAAAAAAAAAAATCTATTTCACATCCATAATTGTATTTGCAACAAGGAATTCAAGTGATACAGCAAAGGAAGTGGCTGGAAATGTGTTTATTTGGTTTTACTACAAAGCATTATGTTTAGTGCAAATCCAGCACATGCAATGCAGTTCTGCACCATCCCTCCTGTGAAGCATAGTGGTAGCTGCATCATCGTATAGGTATGTTTGTCACCAGCATAGCACTGGGGAGTTTGTCAGGATCAAGAGGAAATTATAAAATAATTTGCTGAGTTGGTAGTGACAGATGTAACTTGGAAAACAAATCTAAAACTGACTGATAAAATAAACAAATCTTCTTAAGAAAACTAGGCATGTATGCCTAGTAACATTTTAATAAATTACAATACTCCTTTTCAAAAGGGAATAAGCTTGAACCAAATATAAAATGTAACTGGCACATAAAATACTACTTAAAATTAGGTGAAATGCAAAAATGTCTTCATCAAGTCACTCTAACTTGAATTGAGTCCATCTGCAGGTATAATAGTTTGTCTGATTTCTGAATGAATACATACACTGTGTGGACCAGGTTGTCATTACAAACTGAGCAAATGGAGAGGAACAAAACTGTTCAGGAATGCCACCATGGTTAGACTTCTATTTAGCTCTTTTCTTATTTGATGGAACACACCTGACTATACAGAAACACCTGTCAAGCCTATTTTACAGTACTACAGGCTCCCTGAAATAGGGTGTATAAAAAGGGTTGTAATTTCTGAATATCTGAATATCTACTTCAACTTCATAGTATTTGTTTCATTTCAAATCCCCCCAAAAAGTGTCATTCTTAATGGGAAAAACATGACAAGTAATTTGCTGGTAATTTGTGGATAATGTAATAAATAAACTAAAGCACATTGTAGGACAACGTTGAGTGTTAATTCCAGTTTCTTTTGTTTTCTGTTGCAGATCTGACCCCGCTCTCTCCAACTAGTTGACCCATTCCGCTAGCAAATTAAAGCCTTGCTCTCTGTCGAACACACACACACACACACACACACACACACACACACACACACACACACGCACACACACGCACACACACACACACACACACACACACACACACACACACACACACACATGCAGAGTCACTCAGGGTACAATTGTGTGAAAGAATGGCAGGGGGACTCAAAGCTCTTTTATCAAAATGTTTTCTTTTATCTTTTTTTATCATATTTTTTTTTCTTTTGACTGTTTAAAAGAAAAGGTTTGTATGTTGCATTATTGCTCTGTGTTACACTTACCTCGACATGCTGTTGCTAGGGGTGACATTCATTGTAAGATTGATAGAGTTATGTAAATAAGTATCAATTGCTGTGTTTTCTTGAAGAATACCGTATGTATGTTAAATGACATTTTAAAATGACACAGACATGATTTGATGCCTTCTTATATTATTTGTATTTGTTTAATGTTGCTATTGGAGTCCTCTGACCTGTTTACTTTCTTTGTTAGAGGCCCTGCATGCCGACCTTGATTTCCACATCAAATCATTTAGGTTAACGTTAGGTTACTCACTACAATTGTCACTACAACGGTCAGAAAGAAACGAAAAGTTGCTTTTGTGATGACCACAATTTCCCAAGCCAGCAGACTGACAGGGAATGTGCCTCACATTATTTTGTATGCCAGCTGAATTTAATTTTGGCTAAAATATTTTCCAATTCATTAGCAGCCTGTCTCTGTTGATTTATGAAGCTTTTCTGTTTGGAGTTGGGTGCTATTTATTTTTTCTGAGTTACTTTGAACTAATTTGATCTTGTGATGCTCGAAGTCAACCCAAAATGTTGGACATCATGTGTTTCTCTGTGCTGGGTCTTTAAGCAGCATTTTTGTTCATTTCATTCAATGTTAAAGTGCCTCACTTTGGAGAAGCTACTCAGAAAATGTAGTTAACCAAATTACCAGTGACCTTACAATTGACAATTACAAAGTTAAACTACACCAAAGAAATGTAGTTTGTCAAACTAAAGCTACTTTGAAAAAAGGTAGTTGAATATATCGAAACTACTTCATGAAATTATACAAAATTAAGAAATGTGACTGCCAGAACAGATAACTCTGGAGTTGAATGTTAACAGGATGTGTCATTTATTAGACAAAGAGCCAAATTGTTGAAACACTTTGTAAAACAAAGACAAATGTTGTCCTTATCTGACACTGAAATGCTGCTCACATGTGACACACAGACCTGTGTTGAATTTAAAGAATAAGTATTTGTAGAACAAAACAATGTCTTGGTCTTTTGTGGTAATCTTGCTGCAATGTATCCATTTCCTCAGATTGTGATGGATGTATCCTCTGATAATAAAAAGGACACATTTCAAACACAGACAAATAATGATCATAATCATTTTAAAAATGTTTTCCATATATCTATATACCAATTCTAAAATAGAATAGTGCCCTTTGAACTTGAGGACGGTACAGTGTATATGTTACGGTACATGTGGGAATACGGTACATGTGGGAAAACTAGGGTTAGGGTTAGGTGCTACGTCGACTTGGTACATGCTGGCATGTCTAACCCTAACCCTAATCCTAACCCTAACCCTAACCCTAACCGTAGCACCCTAGCACCTAACCCTAACCCTAGTTTTCCCACATGTACCGTGTTCCCACATGTACCGTAACATATATACCTGATATGTTAAGACTCCATACAGTATAATGGTATGCAGTTATAATGAATGAATGAATGATGAATGAATGAATGAATGAATGAATGAATGGTCTTTATTGTCATTAATACAATAAAGTACATACAATGAAATTTAGGAGGGGGGGCTCCCCTGGTGCTTGGAAAAAAGACTAAAAACAAGAGAGCCATGGGTAAGTAAAAGAGGGAAAAAGAGCTGGTTTACATAAATAAAGGCTATGTACACTATCTACTATACTATACTACTATACTATACAATAAAACACTGTGCTGTACTCTATGCTATGCTATAAATATCCTAACTTTTCCTATATCTGAACCTTATGTACACACGGGTTGTCATATTGCACATAGTATTTGTTGCACATTCATTAAAGTGTCGCAGTTAGCAGGTTTAGAATGTTCACAGTTGTGTTTCAATATTGCACTTATGTTTACAATCTAGTAGCTGCCATCAAATTGTCTAGATTGTCCAGGGCCCAGAACCTAGGTCTTTGCTGTGTTCAGGGCCTGAATGGCCCTAGGGTAGAAGCTGAGCTTCAGTCTGTTTGTCCGTGCGAACATGGTCCTGAACCGCCTGCCTGAGCGCAGCCGAACAAAGTGTTCGTTCCCAGGGTGGGATGGGTCCCTGGAGATCTTGGAGGCCTTCCTGAGGCAGCGTGTGTTGTACAGCTCTTCCAGAGAGGGGAGGGGGGCGCCGGTGATCTTCTGGGCCAGTTGGCAGTAAACTAGACAGGGTTGCAACCATGGCAACCATAGGCCTGTAGTACACCTCTTGTGATGTACTAGTTATTCTTATAACAAATATTTCATAAGATAGCTTCTTATTCCATGTATTCCGACAATGCATTAAATCACAGATAAATGTTCATGCATATTTCTACTCCATTTAGGAATTATAGATAATCTAGGACTACCAACTCTGATCCTAATCTTGAAAGCTCCCTTATTCCATTAGCTAACATTTCCCATTTCGCTCTAAATGATGCTGATATTTATTTATTATTATTATTTAACTAAGATAGTGAGCTTGCTAGGCTAGCCAGAGTCAACCATAGCATGGCTACCGGGCTACCGGATGTTTCCTTGATTCTGAGCCAGCAGGGATATCCCATCGCAAGTCAGACGTCGCTGCCTCGCCACAACACTCGCCTGCTCGGACGCTCCATTTTACTTCCGCCTCATTCACAACCAGATCCCAGCACCCCGGTCCAGCAGATCCCACAGATCCCGCAATCCACCTGGTTCATCTCAGCCTGACCACCCTCCCCCATTGTCATTGTCATTGTCATCAGAGTGAGGAGGAGGGGCCACACCTACTGTTTTCCTGGAGCCTGTGTGTCAGACATCCTGGAACAGCTACCCACAGCACTACAACTCCACCCGGGGTACACCAGTCTCATCAAATGACACCAGCAAACAGCAGTCTGAAAATGATTTCAGACAGCTCCTGGTGACACTTCTGTCCACAGGTAAATGGATCCTAGTGTCTGGTCCAATCCCAACTTTGGGACGTGGCTATGGTCGCTTTACCAGGCTTCTCTGTCTTCACAACTGGCTCAAGGCAGAGTGCACAACCCTTGGAATCCTCTTTAGGGACAACTTTGACCTCTTCTGGAACTGCAGTGAGTACTATAAGAGAGATGGACTACCAACCACACTGGTGCACACTTCCTCTCTGCAAATGAACTTGCCATCCAAAACACTGTCATAGCTGACTGAGAAAGTCCACGCCCCCACAACGTAATCACAGCACCCATGCCAATCGAACAAGATCAATTAAATCAGTTACCTTGTATGGCTACTTCCATCTGTCTTGGTCACTACAGCGGGCCTGGACTACCAAACAAACCCTCCCTAAACTCTGCCAGTCGGTTAGTCCGTCCTCAGTCTAATTTCATCCCAGTTATCATTGGAAACAGGCAACATGAGAGATCAATAAACCATCAGCTAGGGGATCTCTGGTCTACCTCTCGATGCCGTTATAAATACAGTGGTCCTGGCGCTAACTTACCTCAAACACCTCCGAATGGCTGACACTAGCAGTAGGCTCTCCATCTCTCCCTCTCCTCAAATGGCTAGGTTTGCCCTCCTCAATACATGTTCCCATAACAACAAGTCACATTGCATCAATGATATCATTCTGGATAATGAACTCGACTTCCTAGTGCCTTACTGAAACCTGGCTCCAACACAAGTTTCTGACTCTCAACTAGGCCATTCCACCTGGCTACACTTACCTGCAACAGCCCTGTGCTGTGGGCCGGGGTGGGGGGCTTGCTGTTCTCCATCGTGCCTGTTTTAAGGTAAAGGCAGTCCCCTTCCCTGCTGTGACATCTTTTGAATGCCTTGCTTTTAGAATGGTTGGCCCCTACCCTGTGCTAACCATCGACTGCCGCCCCCCCAGACACAGATGTATCCCAGAACTGTCTGATCTACTTACCTCCATCAGCTCATGCACCTCTTCCATCCGCCTCCTCTGGGACTTCAACATTCATGTAGACACCAATGACACCCTCTCCAATGAGTTCCTGTCTCTGCTAGACTGCCTCAGCCTCACCCAGCACGTTAACTTCCCCACCCACAATTAAGGCCATACACTTGACCTAGTGTGTACCTAGTGAGTCCATCACCCCCACCAACTTCTGTAGCGTCAATCTCCACATCGCTGACCACCTCGCCATCCAATTCTCTATTCCGGTGCCCTCCACCCCTGGCCGCCTGCAGCGCACCAGGACGTACAGGAATATTAAAATGATCAGCCCCACTGACCCCACTAATATCCTTAATTCCCATCTCACCCCTGTCCCTCAATTGTATTCTCCCACCGAGATGGTGACCTCCTACAACAAAACCGTATCTGCCACCCTGGACAACTGAGCTTGGGGTCGCCAGTTGGACAGACTTTGCAAGAGAACAGGGGCCTCATTCATAAAGAAGTACTTGAACGTCATCTTTGACTTTCACGTAAGCACAGTTTTCTAAACGGACGTAAGCATTATTTATAAAACGGGCTGAGATGGTTTAAAGTTGCATACGTGCTTCCTTCTATAAATACCAACGCAGGTAAAAATGAACGCAGGTGAATGAGGTTTGTATTAACACCCTGTGATAGAGGCTGAATTATAGCGGCTGAATTAAGACAAGTGCTATAATATAGGGTAGGCGTTCGTCTGGAAGTGGGAGAGGGCAGAGAAGGGTGGCTTCTCTGTAAGTTGCATTTGTAACGTTTGATCATGATGACAACTAACCAGGCACACAGGCACATGCTTATACTCTACTCAAGTTGTAAAAGAAAATCAGGGGAGGTGGTGGATTTTATAAGAGGACAATTTTAGCATCCCCTCGCCAGTGACTTCAGTGTCAGTAACTGTCATTGCATGTGTGCGTGCCCCCTCGCACCTTGAAATAGCAGTAATACCACGTTCATTGATAAAATGACATTAAGTATGGAAAGAGGGGGGTGATTTTGACTGTTTTTATTTCAGGGGGGATGCCATCCCCCCTCAACTCGAGTGCTGCTTATACTGTAATAATATAATGGTCTTATTCTTATCAGGTGGTCTTATTCTTATATGGCTGCTCACTCCCTGACACCGGAGAAAATCCAGTATAATTTAGAGCTTGGCCGGGCAAGGTCCGTTGTGGAACGCACTAGGCATGTTGAAGGGGAGATAGACAGCTCCGGAGGGATATAAAGGAAGACTAAAATACAATCAGAAACATCAGTTCCTTTTAAATCTTGAATTAAACTCATTTTCTCGGCTGATAACAACATCGTTAATTTTATTACGAGCCACTTGCATGAATTACACTAGGCAGTGCGGCTCACATGCCTGTAATAACTCCGCATAACCAGTAGGTAATGTGCGTAAGCAAGTTGAATACTCGACGTCGAGCTACGATCGTTTCCACGATCAAATTGACTCACGTTGAAATTGTATAAATCACTACGTTGACGTGGTTTTCTACGTACGACACGGGTAAGCACCCGTTATGAATGAGGCCCCTGGTCTGACCGTTCATACCCAGGCCTACTTAGAACATATGTGACAGGGCATGGTTAAAAAGTCCCCAAGTAGGGCAAAAACATTTTTCTGTTTTTTCCAGATTATGAAAGGGTAGATTGTAAGCTTTAAAATGATGTGTCATACATTGAAATCTGAAATAAGTTGAAGAAGTCATGGATATTTTAATGGTGATACCCCCTGAACCACCGTACTGAGATATCCAGACTTTGAAGTCTTCAGAGACGTTTTTCACAGAGGTAATGGGTGGGAACAATAGCTGGTTAACTCCACCCTAATCACTCCCTCAAGACAACCACACCCTCAAGACAACCACTCCCCCATTACACTACCTGTCATTTCCTACCTGTCATCTGTCAGTGGGGTTGTCAGCTAACCCTCAGGAAGCAAAATTGCAGGGCTGACACATTTAAATAGCTAAATAATAATAATAATAGTAATAATTCAAGATTCATGATTTTTTATTGCCATGTGTGCCAAAAGTTTATTACGTCCCATTACAAGTACAAGAGAGTAAAATTCATGGCAATGGAAATTAGGCAAGATACAATTGAGCAACACAATAATAGAATGGTTAAAAAAGTATAATGTTGTGTCTGTGTGTATGCATTTATCATTATAGTCCATTAAGCATCTAGTGGGACTTCGGTGTAGTTCCTTCCCATCCCATCTGGGCATCAAAGCTGTAATAAAAAAAGAAGACAGTACATTTAAAATGATTGCCCACTGTTACCAACACCACTTTTACAAAATAGCCTACTACTATCTTCATAAAATAGAATTGCTTATACAATGACAATGACAAATACCTGAAGTGCTGGTGACTCATCAAGGTCTCATCTCTCAGAACCTTTCACCTCCTCATTCTGTAACACAAATTTCAGGTCAGAGGTGTGGACACACTGCTAGTGTAGGTTTTCCATAGACTCAGTGTACTGTATTACAGAAGTTGGCTAGTGAACTCATTTCAATTCACAGTATTATTACTATTATTATTACAGCAAATCTACATATCAATGAATTAATCATTATTTTTGATTCCACATAACATTACCGTTCATTACAAAAGCATTTACTTTTTCTATAATCTATTACATCTCTAACAAAGCTAGCTAGCTAGCTAACAAGCTAACACTTGTTTGGCTAGCTGGTACACACAAACACACTAAAATGGTGCATGAAACATACTGTACAGTATGTTACATGTTAGTAGGTCTGCAACAAATGTATTTATTCATTATGTTTTATCTTTGACAACGTATTTCTTCCTCCCACCATCTCATTAGTTTTGGAGAGGGGTGGCATAATTGTGGTGAGCAGTTTCAGTGGTCTGATAACTGATGCTAACAACGGCGCTATCTACCTTACTCACAAAACATCAAATAACTGTTTGGCTATCCTAAGTAAACAATACAAAATCCTAGTAAACAACACATGTAACTCACTAAAACTTACCCAAGAACACAGCAGAAGGTCTGTCTGCAGATGACGATCAATGTCTGAAATTCCGTTGTCATCTGTCATCGTCAGATTCGGAGTTCGGAGTTCCCGTTATGTATAGTCCAGTATGAAGGAGTTCATTAATTGCCCACTGTCGATATTTCTGCCTGCTTTTGAAATTCTGTTGATAGCATTAGCGAGAGCAGCCTCCATCTTGTAAATTTGTCAACAGGTCCAGACGCACACACATGGCTCCTTACATACAGCTGCATACATTTAGCTTGGCTACACACACTGCCACACTAATACGAATAATACCCCCCACCCGACTTTGCTAACTAAATGTAGGTATTTAGTGAATGTAAAACTGTTGGATATGATATCGAGTGGGTTCTTCATCGCTTCGTTAGTCGTCCTATGCCAAAAACCGGAAAACACATTCACTCACAACAAGACTTGTTTGGCTCGATTGTGAGGTTTCACAACTGCCGAGATGGGGACCTTTTAATGAAACCCTGTCACATATTACAACCTATAGATCTACCCTCACACAAGCAAAATCCTCCTATTATTCAAATCTGATATCCACCGGTCAAGGAAGTCCTAAAGCTCTCTTCTCCACCATTAATAGACTCCTCCAGCCCCCACACAACTCCTCTGATCTCTGCAACAGATTCATTGATTACTTTAAAAGTAAGAATGATGGCATCTCTCAGTAGCTCAAGCCCCCCTCATTCTTCATCTATCCCTCCGACTGACACAACTGTTCCTCCACCCCCACCTCCCTGTTCCCTCTCTGCCTTCTCCCCTTTGGAAATGGACTGTATCATGACACTGGTCTCTGGCTCCCACCCATCCACCTGCTCCTTGGACACCATGCACACTTCACTGGGCAAGGCTAGCCTGCCTGTCCTCTGCTCCCTCATGGTCGATATCATCAAATCATCTATCGTAACTGGCTCTGTCCCCACTGCACTGAAACTGGCTGCTGTCACACCTATCTTAAAGAAGCAGGGCCTGGACCCAGACAACATCAGTCATTTCAAACCCTTCTCCAAACTCCCCTTTCTCAGCAAGATTCTAGAACGTGCAGTTGCCTCTCAACTCCAGAACCATGTAACACTACCAACTGTTTGAACCACCACAATCCTACAGCTCTGGTCAAGGTGGTCAATGATGGTCCTCTTGGCTGCAAAATCAGGTGTAGTGCTGAGGCACAAACATGTACATTTCAAGCCTGCAAACTGTGACACTTTAAATAACGTGAAAAAATACTATTGTGCAATATGACAACCCTAGTTGACTATCTGTACAGTATAGTACAGTGGATTGTGTACATAGCCTTTATTTATGTAAACCAGCTCCTTACCTTCTTGTGATTTTTTTTTCGAAAAGTGTTTTTTTTTCCCTTTCCTAACACCAGGGGAGCCACCCCTCCTAAATGTCGTTGTTTGGTACCTGTACTGTAGCAATGACAATAAAGTCCATTCATTCATTCAGATGATGGCAATGTCAACATACCTCCCGACCCTCAGCATCACTGGAACACCCCTGGCTTGGTTCAAATCATACCTGTCCAACAGGTGGCCGTATGTGTCCCTTGGGGGGGCACAGATCCGCCCCAGCACCAGTGAGACAAGGCGTCCCTCAGGGCTCCGTTCTTGGCCCACTACTGTTCACCATCTACCTCCTCCCACTTGGCGAAATCATTCGGAAACACAGCCTCAAATTCCACACATATGCTGACGACACCCAGCTCTACCTCCACACCAAACCCTCTGCCACCCTCCCTCCCCCTCCCTCATCTCCTGCCTCCATGAAATCAAAGAATGGATGACCACCAACCTACTCAAACTCAGCAATAAAACGGAACTCATGGTTATTGCACCCAACTGCCAGGATCCTCACCTGCACTAAATCCTGGGAGCACATCAGCCCCAGCCTGCAACAACTTCACTGGCTTCCCATAAAACACAGAATATCTTTCAAGATCCTCCTCCTCATCTTTAAGGCACTCCATGGCCTGGCCCCTGCCTACCTCACTGACCTACTCCAACCCTACACCCCTGCACATGGTCTCCGATGCTGATCTCCTCTTCATACCCCACACTAGGCGTCGCACACTTGGTGACCGTGCCTTTTCTGTAGCTGCACCAAGCTGTGGAACACCCTTCCACCAGTCATCCGATGCTTGGATACTCTCAACACATTCACGACCAGACTCTAGACTGTTCAGACTCGAACAGCATGGCATGGGTCCTGACTTAAGGCCGATTTAAAGTTCTGCGTCGAATTTACGTGCGTAGCTTACGTTCCCTACGTAAGGGCTCTCGCACTTTACACTTCTGCGTAGGCCGCGCTGCAATTACACCGTCACATCGCTAGGTGGCAGTGTGTTTTCTATGCCCCTGTGCTGTGCCTCTTCCGGTTAGGAAGTCAACGGAGCTCAAAGCTCAAAGCGGCATAATAGCGATCTTTTTGTTGTTATGCTTGTTGTAAATAAAAGTTCTATGATGCATTGAAATGACATTAAACTAAGATAATACGATGGTTATCATAATTTTTCAAATCTTTATTAATAAGTAATTACAGAAAAAGTAAATGACATTTCTATCATGGCTTCCGCATTTTGGCCGACGAGAGTCGGAATCTTGTCGGAATCATGTGCTACCAAGCGGACCAATCACAGAGCTGACGCGTACGCGTACGCTCTGACGCGTACTTAGATTTTTTGAGAGGAGCGCGTCAAGGCTACGCACGGTCACGCGGGACTACGTAAGCTTACCCGTAGCCTACGGTGTCGACTTTACGCAGAACTTTAAATCGGCCTTAACACTGTCCCCCAGAGCTGCCTTTTTATTTTTATTTTTTATTTTATTTTTATTGTCCTGCTTCTCTTCTTTTTCTCTGTACAGTGTCCTTGAGTTTGAGAAAGGCGCTTTTAAATAAAATCTGACATTTAGACCAGGCATGGGTATTAACTCAATAAAACTACACAGCTGAAGAAGCTGATTGTAACCCTTCAATTCCTAAAAAAAATGATGTGCAATAAAGGAGAATGACACATGAAAGACGTATTGAACATGCTAAATGAAATTAATTTAATTCTTGGTGGAGAAGCTTTTGTTTCCAATGACAGCTTCAAGACGCTTCCTGTACAAAAAATAGGTGGGATTCTGGCCCATAAATCTGGAAGATTCCGGGGGGACCCGCCGGTGAATCTCTCAGAATCTTCAGTTCCTTCCACAATCTTTCTATTGGATTTAAGTCTGGCAATTGACTGGGCCTGTCCAACACCTTTATTTTCTCCCCCTTGAACCAATTGAGAGTCTCCTTTGCAGTATGACTAGCTGCAATAGAAATATGTTGAATGCTTATTTCCACCACTGTAAGTCTTTTCGGGGGAATTGGTTAGTTTCATAAATGTGCTTAAGTATGGCCACAATGTTTCTGTGATGTTTTGGTCATGGTCCATACTGTACTGCAACTCATACAAAACAGTTTGTGTTACAGAAGAAGGCGTGCAACTGAGTTAAATGAATAACAAGACTGTTGAGTCAAGAGAGAGGTAGGGTAATTTGAAGTCAAAGGGCTGGAATAATAATGAAATTCCTTTTTATTTGCTCAGATTTTTTTTACTTTCTTTTTTAGACAGTAGTTAGCTACACCACTACATGGCAAAAAAAGTAGTTAACTACTGAAAACACTACTAAGATTGTAGTTTAGTTTAACTACCACTACCAGCTACAGCAAAATGTACTTAAACTAATATATGTAGTGGAACTACTCCCCAATACTACCTTTATATAGTGTGTTTATATAACTGTAATATATATAAACTTTTTTTTTTTACATAATATGTAACTATTTTACGGTATTTTGTGTTCATCTAACACATTGAAATGAGCCATTGCTTAGTAAGCCCCATCACAAGCTTCTCTCCCTACATGTGAAGTCATATACAGTATATGCTTTTATGTATGTGGTGAAGTATCACCCACCCTCCCGCTGGGTTATGAATTCAGCTTGCAACCGTCAATTAATTAACTCTGACAACTGTTAAATCATTAATGCCAACACTGCCCCCCCCCCCCCCCCCCTCACCCCCCTCTCCTTCTCTATCTCTCTCCTCCCTTGCTCTATCGTGGAAAACGATGTCACACCTCAGTCGATCCTTACATGGAAAGAACTTGGGTCGAATCAAGATCTGGATCGGGTTAGCGGAGGTGAATGTATAGCAGGGTTTCTGAAACGTCACATCTGACCAACAGCCAGAGCCTTACTGCATCCACTGGGATTGGAAATTACTCTCTCCCCTATTCACCTCAGAACACCCAAACTTACACTATAAATAACACCCTATTTTTAAAATACATGTTCCGAGTTAAGCACTGATTTGACATGTTGGCGTTAAATGAGTTGACGGGGATCGGCTGCAGAGGGGGTAGTGTCAATGTCCACATATGCCGCTTAGACCTTGGCCAAGACCCAAGGAGCCATGCTAACCTGAAGGCAGGTGACATCTGTGACAGACACACAAGCCTTAATATCTGGACTAATTATTTTCAGGAACTTTGTAGAAAGAGGATGGTATTGGAGGTTGTGGTTGTTAAAATATATGGGTCAGACGTTCTAACCTAGCTTGGGCCAGGTCATGTAGCTCATCCAAATGGAGAGAGAAATATTTCTTTGGCATGTCTGCATACATCTCCACTTTCAGCCACATTGCAGTCTTCGCCTCTATCATATCTCTCCTCTCTCTCATATCCCTTCCTTCTCTCCTTTGCTCTTTCCAACTCAGCTGTTTCACAGTCAGCAATGCAACACCATTACGAGCTACACGAAATTGCTTACAAATGGAACTAGCAGCAAAGTAGCGTTGTTAACCCTAATATTGGGTTTGAGACTACCCGAGGGACTAAAATACAAAGCGTTTGCTTTGCTTCAATGAGAAGTTGCTGTCCATTTCCGAATTTATGAAACATGAAATGTTTTTAAAATAAGACTATTAACTCTGCTCTGAAGAGCAGAGCTATCAAGTGCAGATGAAAACCATTTCATGCTTGTAGCCCTATGTCACATCTAAAATACTGAACAGGTGCAACAAGTGCAAAGGCATAATCAATCTAGCACTATGTGGTTTGTATCTGAACCAAACCAGTTGTAGGTGGAGTTTGGGTTTGAGATTAGTTTAAGGGCTTCATGGAGCTGCAGGGGGTGTGTTCTATGTTCCCTCAGTCCTAACTTAGCTTTCGTTCCTAGCAGGTTAGCTTAAGTTGCTGGCAGGTTAGCATGTGAAACAACTAGTTAGTGGGGGGGGGGGAGTAGGTTAAGGTAAGGGTTAAGATAAGGTTAAGGCTAGCTAGGGTAGCTGAGGGAACATAGATATGACCCCAGTCGTTGCAGAGGCTCCACTCTCTCTCTCTGTGGCCTTGTTCTTGCATAAGTGCAGGCTGTGATCCACTGTGAGGAAGATAGGGTTATGAGAGGGAGGGGGAAGAGAGGAGGCAGCGGGAGATATAGCGGTACAGAGTGTCAGTCTGCCAGGGAAGGTCACATTACACTGACTCTGAGAGTGCAGGGTTTTAAATAGAGTGGTTGTCAACCCCACCCTGCACAAACTCAGCTATTTTAGGGACACGCATTTAGGCGGGGCAGAGCGGAGGAGTGCTGGGAAGAGGTGTGTGAGGGAAGGTAGTGAAAAGGCTATAGGGACTGTGTGTCCAAGACCAGGCCATTCATTGTTGGTCATTGTGCCCCGCTCAGAGAGGTGTGCCTGCAGTAGCTTGTACCGATGTTTTTGCGGGAATCGTGAGGGTGCTTGGTGCGGTTGGCTCAATAACATCAAATGAGTCCAAACTGAATGAGTATAGTGTAAATAGTTCCCCATTGAAAAAAACAATCTACGGTAAGCGTCCAAGAGAACCTGCATACTGTACCTGTTTAAAAAACATCGACGTTCACGAAGGCCGTCCGCTCCCTCAACCCGTTCCACTGATATAGCGCTGATATCACCCCTCTCACTCTCTCCTTTAGCTATTCCGATTCTTCCTCCTCCCTCCCTTTCTCGATATATGGTCATCCTCGCCTCGGCCTCCTTCTCCCGACGTCCTCTCTAAAGTTAAACCTGAACATTTGATGACGGCAGAAAAACAAGTAATACGGGCCACTCTCTCTCTCTCTCCCCCTCCCGAGCTCTCCCCTCTTTCCCAGTTCATTAACTTATGGACAGTGCAAGCATGGTCCACCAGCAGTTGCCCTTGTCACTCAGCCTAACTGCCCCCCCCCCCCCCCTCCTTCTCATCTTAACCCTCGGGGTTGGTCTCTCTCTTTCTCCCCTCTCACATTAGTGCCGTCTGTGTCTCTGACACTGCCCAGTTATCGAGGGTCTCTTAAACCGTGCTTTTTTTTTTACTGCAGTCTTAAACTATAAAGCGTTAGGTAAACAAACGACTGTTTACCGGGGGGCACAACAGAGAACACTTCTTTTCCTTGTCTGGTTACTTTTTTCCAAAGGAGAGGGGGAACCTGCTTTTCCAGGGATTTTGTCTATCGTTTTATCGTTTGGGAACAAGTGTCTGGATTTCTACTTGGAATATCTCTGTTCGCTGGGCATTGCATATTGTTTGTGCTTATTTATAACTGGTGTCCATTCCCCCTCAGCGGCCTCCCCAGGGTTTGCGTGTGTGTGTGTGCCAGTGTGTGTGTGTGTGTGTGCGTGGGACAGTTAGGTAAAGAACTCCAGGGGTGTCTGTGTGCACGTGCCGGACTCCTGCACTGCCAGGGGAATCATCCCTCATTACCTGGTGTCAACTCTCTTCAACTCTCTCTCTGGACTCATCCCTTTCTCTGTGATTAAATATGGCATCCTTTAAGACCTGGCTCTTGGGCCTTTTCGTGGCTCTACTCTGCACCTTCCAGACCCCACTGGCCCCTGGCGTTAAGGCTCAAGAGGTTCCTCTGTTCGCCCAAGAGGAGGGACTAGTTGCTGAGGAGGAAGGGGTGCATGCAGATGATGCAGGAGATGATGATGATGACGACGATGATGATGATGATGATGATGATGATGATGATGACGACGATGACGATGATGAGGATGACGACGACGACGATGATGACGATGATGACGATGACGACGATGATGATGATGATGATGATGATGACGATGACGACGATGACGATGATGATGACGACGATGATGATGACGATGATGACGATGACGACGATGATGACGATGACGACGATGATGACGATGATGATGACGACGATGATGATGACGACGACGATGATGATGACGACGATGATGATGATGACGACGACGATGATGATGACGATGATGATGACGACGACGACGATGATGATGATGATGATGATGATGATGATGATGATGATGACGACGATGATGATGACGATGATGATGACGACGATGATGATGACGATGATGATGATGATGATGATGATGATGATGACGACGATGATGATGACGACGATCATGAAGGTGAGTTACATTCTTTCACTTAAATGATGCTGTGTATTCTTTCCCCGCCTTTCCTTTCTATCATCACAAAGCTGAATGTGATCTCAATCCCCCACCTCTCTCCCTGTCTGAAGCTATTTCAGGAGAGTGAGGGAGAGGGGAGGGGCTAAGCCTCTCTTTGTCAGTTCTTAGCTCAACAAGTAACTTTGATCAGCTGTCCAATCAGAGAACAGCAGTAGTTAGAGCAGATTGTAGAGGTCCCTCCTCCACCCCTCTCCAGCTGTCCGTTATCTTTGCTGTTTTTGACTCTGTGTTCTTTTCCCTGCTTAAATAGAGTTATGAACACTCTGGGGAAATTGAACTGGCCCGTCCGGAGTCCAACTGTCTGAAGTCCTTCGTACAGTGCACTAGATATGAACTTGATCGCTGCAGAAGCATTGTAATGAGAGCGAAAGAAAGAATAAAATGTCCAATTTCACTTGACTTTGGGAGTCAGTCATCGGGTCAATTAGTTTTTCCGATCTTTTGATTTGTGCCTCGTTTGAATGAATGGTTCCTTCACTCCATCCTTCCTTTCTCACTGTTTTGGATGGGATTGACCTGCTATTGTGTCTCCATGTGCAAATACAGAGAAGGAAAGAGAGACAGTGATGTAGAAAGAGGGACTGGAGAGAGAAAGACAGACAAGGGGGCGACGCAAACGGTGAGGGGTGGAACTGCAGGGCCAATGAATTGACTGGTTTGGAGGTCTAGTAAGAATAGATCTAGAGTTTCTCTCTTTCTCCACATTTCTCAATCTCTTTCTTTCTCTGTAGAGCCTCATATGTCACTGTCAGTTGAACAGTCCCAATGAACAGAATGTATTTACAACCCTTGGTCTGTGTTTTGTATTAAATCTTTGAATGCATTATCGATCACACATAACAATACGTGTAACAATGTATCCATGAATACTCTGTAATATTCACTCTAGCAATCCCCTGAAAATCTTATTTTGATCTTTTTTTTAAAAATATTACACAATCTGTTTTGATACAGAGAATATATACAAATATTAATTATTTTCATTAGATAATGTTGTTTAGCATTTTTGGCAAATTGGGGGTTTGAGATCTTTAAATTGAACTTTTGAATAATCAATTAATTTGTATAATTGGGATAAATTAAACTGAAATTGTATGCCATCAATAGAATAAGCTAAATGTCAAGATTTTAAATGCTTTTTAGATGACGTTTTATTATTTTAGAGCTAGAGAGTTTTGGGAAAAAGAGAGAAACTTCTCTTTCTTAGTAGAGGTAGCAAGAGAGAGCAAATGGGACCTTGACCATATGTCACTAGTAAACATGAAACTGACAAGTTGACTGTTAGTCCAGGTGTTGCATGAAGAGATGCGAATGTTTTTCTTTTAATGTGGGTTTTCGTTTGTTTTTTCTCTTTTGTTGACTGTGAACAACCTTGTGTGAACTGTGACAAATAACTGTGACTTTAACCCTACTTTCAATCGCGGAATAAATCAATTGATCATGATAATTGACTGCATGGATGTACAGTACTTTTGTTGCCTTGAGTCAGAGGGTTGTGACTGTGCATGGTGCAAGTTAGCAGGGATGTGATGATGTAAGGATTGTATTGTATTGAATTGAAGCACACAAACAGACATGCAGGCGAAGTAAGATGCTCATGTTAGAGAGGTGTAGATGTCAGTCGTTAAGTGATGTGTGTGTACAATCTTGGTGTTTGTGATTGTATGTACCTGTGTGTATTTGTGTGTGTAAGCATGTGTTGTGGAGTATTCAATTGTACATGAGTGTATGTGCATGTGTGGGTGTGGTGTGTTTAATATCATGTGGTTAAATTGTTGTGTGTCTGATTAAAGTGTGTCTGATTTTGGGTACCGGTATATGTCAGGGGAGGCTAGTGCAGATAGAAATTGGAGGGTGGTGTGTGTGTGTGTGTGTGTGTGTGTGTGTGTGTGTGTGTGTGTGTGTGTGTGTGTGTGTGTGTGTGTGGTGGGAGGGTAACTTTCCAACAGTTACTCAACACTGCAGTTTTGTTTCACTGTTTCATCGCATAAAGACATGGAAGGCATATATATATACTGATAATCACTAGCACAGAAAAACAGATACACACATCCATACTATGGCAGGGATTAACAACATGTCTTACAGAGGCTGACGGTGGTGATGATGATGATGATGATGACGACGATGATGATGATGATGATGATGATGATGATGACCACGATGCTGCTGCTGCTGCTGATGGAGATGATGACGATGATGACGATGATGATGATGACGATGACGATGATGACGATGATGATGATGATGATGATGATGACGATGATGACGACGACGATGATGATGACTCTGCTGAGGCTGCTGCTGACGCAGATGACGATGATGATGAGGATGATGACGATGATGACGATGATGACGATGAGGATGAGGATGAGGATGACGATGATGACGATGATGACGATGATGACGATGATGATGGCCAGTATCACAAAGGATCCCTCTGTTCATATTGTGATGTCTGTGAGGTAGGTCTGATCTAAAAATATCAGTTTGTGTTCTCAAATGTGTAGCGTTTGTCATCGTTTTGCTTGTTAAAAAATTGCTTTGTACATTTATGAGTAATCTCGTTCCCACACACAAGGTCTGGTGGATCAAAGCATCAAACTTGGCCTTCGTTCACCAAAGAAAGACTGGGAGAATCTACTGGTCACATAGCCATTGGCTTTACCTTGAATCAATCATGCTTACGCACCACACATTTCTGATTCTTACACACCACACATTTCTGATTCTTACACACCACACATTTCTGATTCTTACACACCACACATTTCTGATTCTTACACACCACACATTTCTGATTCAGAGACATGCTTTACAGTCATGTGATTCACTGAAATCAAATAAAGACCAATACTTTACTCTTTACTCAAACTAAGGCCAAATTTGAGTTGTTGTTATTCCAAGCTTACAGTGCTAAGTTTTGGAAAGAGGAAGCATGTTGTCTTCCTTCAGCTCTATACTCCCAATTTAGATTATAAATCAAATGATTACAGTACTAGGAGGTCAAAGTAGAGATTCTCAGCTTTAAATCAAGTTTTTTTCAGATTGGGTTCACCAATTAGAAAGGACATTTTTTAAACATTCTCCCTGTATATCAAGGCTCCAAACGTATTGGAAAAAATCATATACCGGTAATAATACAAATAAAGTACCCCACCAGATGCTGGGTATATTCTTTCGTTGTTGTTTGTTTTGAGGCCTTTTTGCCTAAAATCTTAACATCAGGAAATGAAATGCATGTTCGATTTGGATTTCAATCTGAAGATTGACTTGGCCAATCAAGAACTTTCTTAAAGACTCCCTAGTTCCTATGGCAGTATGTTTGGGGTCATTGTCTTACCAGCCCGTTTGCGATTATTGAGCTGACCAGTGCTTTCTCTCTTTTTTAATGTTTTTGATAGATTTTTCTCCTAATTTCAGGCTCATAATGGCTTCTTTGACTTTCATTGACTGTCTTTCATGTTTTTGGTCGTCATGTTGACAGACACAAATAGCAATAGGCAAATGCAAAACCTAAAATCAATACTAGACATTGTCAGCTCTCTTACGCCTGCACAAATGATGTGACCTAGCTGACTAACCAGAAACATCTGTCAAGACCACTTTCCAATACTTTTGGTGCCCTGAAATAGGGGGACTAAAATGTGTATTTAATATTGTGATTTCAAATACAAACTGTTAGAGTATAGAGTTAAAAGAAGACACAATGCTTCCTACATTTACATTCACATTTATTCCTCTTTCCAATACTTATGGGGGGCACTGTACAGTATAGGCTACAGTATGCACTCTACAATAGCCCGGGGACAAGGCTAATTTCAAAGCTACTTCATATAGTAAGTTTGAAAAATAGGTTTGTGCTAGTTATAGCATTTGGATTAACATTGGATTTAACATTGCTAAAAAATATATTAAATACTATTTTGCTAAAAAAAAAGAATACAATATTTGGGTTAAACAGGTGTTATTGTAACAGGATATATTGCTAGAAGAAATATGGGCATGCTTTGCAAACATAGAAATATGACATCCAGTCAAAAGTGCTTGCAAATTATTGTACAATATGCATTTTAAGTGAAGCTGTTTGTGTTTTTGTGATAATTATACATTTGGTGCAGATCAGGAAATGGGTATGAAAAAAGATACCATGGATCTTCAAATGTATTCTAGCTCCTCTATCCTAATGGCAATAATGGTTGGGTTGACCACTTTGTTGTTGTTTGAATCCTAGATTGCCCCTTTTAATTACCCACTTGTTTTGATTCATGGATTCCCTGTCTCTCTTTCCATGTTTCATCTCTGCTCATCTCTACTAATTACATGTCCCTTGGTGAATTCCTCTCTCTCTCTCTCTCTCTCTCTCTCTCTCTCTCTCTCTCTCTCTCTCTCTCTCTCTCTCTCTCGCTCTCTCTCTCTCTCTCTCTCTCTCTCAGCACTGTGATAACTGTGATAAGTGCCCTTGTGAAGAGGGTGATGAGTCTGAACACTGTGATCACTGCCAGGTGAGCTACTCATCTGATTCAACCACTGCATACATTCTGATCCATACAATACATATCATATCAACCAAGACTGCAGAGACAAACCCTCATTTGACTCTAGTCACACTAACCCCCCGATAGAATAAACCCAGCTTGGAACTACCCTGACTAGGGCAAACTAAGTAATCATATAGCATATTTTATGTATTTAGTTATATATAGCCGTGCCTTTTTTACCTACTATAAGAGCCACTATGGTCAAATGACCATAGTCTTTACAATGGAAAGCTGCTATTTACACACAATGACCACTAGCTGGCCACCTCGTAAATTAGCTTGCAAAATAGCTTTATACTAGCTTATCCTGTTGTAAGGATACTGGGTGGTAGAACGCATATATCTAGGAAAAGTCATGAAAGGAGGGTCCTGAAATTTGATTGAGTGCAAAGATATACAATTATTTTACTCACTTGGTCAAATGACCCCACCATGGCTATTCTAGTGTTAAGATTATACATTACTATCACAACTGAACTAAGGATAACATTGACTAAGCAAGTGAATCATGAATCCACCAGTCATAGCAGGAAGAGTATCTAGCTCAGGCCAGGGGCCATTGGAAGTCTCAGTGATAGAAGGAAAAACGTTCTTATTTGTAATAAAAAATAAAAAATAAAATAAAGTATATAGACACTGTAGAACACTCGAACCGTAAATGGAAAAGATAGGCAGCCGAGATCGAGATGCAAAAAGAATCTAGTTTTACTTAAAGCTTGACAAGAGTAACAAAAGAGAAATCAGAAATGAACTAGATATAGCGTCTTGGGTCGGGCACTCCATCAGCATATGGTCCACAGTGCAGCTGTGTTTAAGAGACGGATAGTGGTGACCACTAGTGTGGACTTGAGTAAGCCCCTTAGCCCTAAATTACTCCAGGGAGACTGTCCGTGTAATCTCTAATTGAAAATCTCTTTGGATAAAAGCGTCTATGTAAATGTAAAAAAAACAAAAAAACTGAAAGACATAATGATGTGCTAATTGTAACCACTTTTCTCTGTGATGGCAAGTGCATAACTATTTAATCAGGAATGGCATAGCCTAGCTCATGAGCTGTTGAAATGATCATGACTGTAGTCAGTCAGTATTACTGTCTGGGCGGCTTTAAAGATAACTTGTGAGTACGGCTAATGATCAATATCATTGCACAATGACTTTTATATGACAATGGAGTGACCGTGGGGATAGGAAACCTGGCTGACTATGCCGATGGACTAAATACAGGAAACGAGAGGATTTTAGTCCAATCAAATGACTCCTTATTGATGACAGGATGACTCTAATGACTGTAATTAATTTGACAGCAAGAAGGCTGCTTCTGCTGAACTGCCTCACCCTTTTCTGCTTGTTCTCTCAGGTGTGCCAGTTCTGCTACGTGTGTCCCGTATGCAGCACTGTTTGCCAGCCAGGTAAGAATGAAACATTTGGAAATGTGTTATTTTTAAATGTATTTATTCTCATGTATTCTCATAGTTTGTATTGAACAGAACAAATGCTATAGAAATAAGGACGGGTTGACGTATGTGTCACAGCTGCAAACGGTACTTCCTGCTAGACCAACCCCACGCCACACACCGAGTGTGAAGAGCTCACAACAGCACAGTAATGTGCCGTTACAGTATGTTTGTTTTGAAAGAAAGGCAACAGCAACAATGTGGTTAACAACATTTTTTTTTTCTTTTCAAGGTGGTTTTCTTGACGAGTTGACTGGATCAATCTACAAGTAAGACACAGTTAGACATTCATTTCATGTTCCATCACAACTCCTGTGATACCTTAAATGCCCTAATGGAAATATTACGACAAGACACATTGGCCAGTGTGTTTAGAGCATGTCTTCAATTCAATGTACACTTTTTGTTACATATATATATATATTTGACCAATACCATTGAGGTTGTGTTAATTATGTAGACATGTCCAGTAGGCTGTGAACACAGATACAGAGTAAGTTGGGGGTGGTGGTAGGCTAGAGGTTAGAGAGGGTAGCTAGTTTCTGGTTGATCCCCGCCTCAGGAGGGAGCTGCATGTGCCCTTGAGCAAGGCACTTAACCCCTAATTGCTCCAGGGGCACCAACTATGGCTGACCCTGTGCCTAGAGCAAAAAATACCAAATTCCAAAGACTGACTGACAAGTTGATTTCTTGGCAAATAATAACATTCTCCATTCTTCAGTTAAACATAAAAGGACTATTGTAACATAACTATTATTTTCTGTCTACCCCTCTATCCTTCAGGACTGTAGCCGATGTCTTTGATGCGGACAACTAAACCAAACCCCTGTCGCCACCATGTGGCCAAGGAAGATGCTGCAACCAGGGGATTATATTTATCTCTTAGATTCACTTTTCATTATTTTCACTATTAAGTTATTTATTTGTCTTTTTTGATCTGAGATTATTACAAACATGCACTGGATTAACCATTGTGATTAGACATTGTTATGAAACCCTACCCCCTAACTATAATTGACCTATTTGTGTATTATTGTTAAATGGCAGGTTTTGGTGCTCTTCTCAGGAAATTGGAATCGTACTTAAGTCAAGATTGTGTTTCTTGGACACAATGGGGGTAAATGAAATAAACTAATGGGGACATTTTAAAACCTTTGTACTATCTTTTTATATATTTAGGCTACATTTTCTTAAGTTCATACTTTTAATGAAAGGCCAATAGGTCAGACAACTGAGGTGCATTAGTTTGAGTGAGAGTGGCTTTCCATTACAAAACAACCACATTCAATCTTTTTACAGTTTTCCTTCAGTTATTTTACCTCATGTATAATATAATACATTGCTACTTCATGTAGCCTACAGAAGAATAATGGATCACCTTTTCATTTCAGTGACATTTACTTGAACGTAAATAGGCTTGAACATTGCATGGTCTTCATCATTAATCTATTACATAAAATTCATTTTCTTATGGTATCACAAAGTCACAATAACAAAGCATAACTAGCTACGTAATTTTAATAATGTACCCGGAATTATTACAATTTTGTGTATATGATAACACATGTTCAGTAGCTTGGTCAGACGCATTTCACTCAGTGGAAAAAGATCCTCCCAAGGACACTGTCACCATGTAACCACGGTAACCACTAACCATGAGAAAATTAAACAAGCAGCAGCACTCATTTGATAAAGACAGACATACACTGTGATGTATGGAGAAATCCAATCATTTCATTTTCTTTAGTGAAGTTAGAATCTCAATCCCTCCTCTTAGACGTTTATTGGAACAGTAGGGTTGAGGCCAGATTTTTCCCAGCAGCCTCATCAGCCCAGTGGACCTGCAGCACAGTGACTGGAGAATCCTTGCAACATTGAAGAAAACCTTTATACAGGAGATGCTCCATCGAAGCTTTGTACCAACAATGATTTCACTTAAATACAAAGACTCGGCTGTTCTAAACTTCCCTGGTGTTACTAATGACATATCAGCCTTATAGGAAAGCAGCTAGGGATCTTATTTTATTTTTTTGTCAAAATGACAGAGTGAGTGGTGAAGCCTGTCTCCAGACTGAGTAAGTTAATTTGATACTGTTTAACTCAGTGTGTTTCTGGTAGTATTGCTGTGGCTATTCTTCCTGAAGCCGTCAAGTTCCTCCATTGACCCTCACTACAAATAGCTTACCATTGGCTACTTTCGACAGTCTCTGTTGTTGTTGTTATTTTGATATTTCAATGAACTTGTTCATGATGTTGGGGTGTCATTATCAAAATAATTAGCAGTCATCACCATCAATCACCTGCCTCATAGTTAAAAAGACAATTGTATGCCAGTGGAGAGCAGTGACACCTCACTTTGTGAGTATCTACTGTGGAGACTCAGCACTGGAGCGACACGGCCTCATGGGAAATGTTGTTCAGTAGAACTCTTCTCAGGTTACTGACTCCATCACACATACTGGATATTGTCAGGCTTCACTCTCACTGGTTATGTTATAGGCCCGGAGGCGTGATTTGAACCAATCCCTTATAATACAGGCTGGTTATCCAGCTAAGGAAGAACAGAGAGGACAGTATGCATTTCTGGTACCAAAAAGAAAAGGGGCTGACTGAATGTGGATCTCTAATGTGTGTTGTTGTTTTTTTTTAGCTCTGCCCAAGGAATAGAGAATAAAGAAACATAATCTCACATAATAGGCGTCACCTGAGAAAGCCTACTGTCACTTGTCATGGTTCAATAACTGTGAAGCTCTGTTAGCAGCAGACAAAACAACCTTTTGTCAGTAGGCTTCAAACCTGCTCAAGGAGGTCCCAGAAGTTCAGTAATGGCGCTTTTCCACTACAGGGCCAGCCACTGCCAAAAGTACCCGTGCCATTTCTGGTACCCGTGCCGAACAAGAACTAAAATAGTTCTTGTTCGGGATGGGTAGCGAAAGTTGGAAGGGTACTTTTTTGCCAGGCTGCGTGTGACGTGTGACACTGCACACCGTTGATTGGTCAATGGAAATCGTCATCCCATGTTCATAGATTTTTTTCGCTAACCGCCATCTTTAAATACCACATTCGCTCTTGGAAAATGTCACTACAGTTTCTGTAATAGCTTATTAATAAAGATTCGAAAAATTATGCTGACCATCGTATTATCTTAGTTTAATGTCATTTCAATGCATCATAGAACTTTTATTTACAACAAGCATAACACAAAAATCGCTATTATGCACCGTCTTTGCCCGTGAATAACACCGGCTGTGAAGGAGGTACAAACACAATACTCCTTTGCTAACTTCACCATCGGTGTACGGTCATTTTGAGCCCTTAACCACCGCGCTGACACCCCGAGAAGTTATGCTTTTAACCGTAAACTCAATGAACCGGGAGTTCACCCGCTGCTGCTCGCAGCACCGCGCCTGCTGGAGATGGAATGAGCCCCGCGTCAGTCAGCCTCTCCGTAGAAATACATCGCACCATTCAAATGGTTTTGGATTCCCTGTCCTCTCCCCTATCCGGACACGTTTGAATTGTTATCCTAACCCACGGTAAACCGAAGTTATTAACCCGCAAAGGGCACCGTGTTTGTCCGTGAATAACACGGCACACAATGATACTACAGTTCATAAAGCAGACAAGTGAAGGCAGTGGTTTTAAGGATTCAAAAAACATGACTTTATTATGTGTACATAGCTTCCTCTCTCTCTTTCTCTTTCTCTCCAAAAAATCACGGTTAATAATATACCACATGCTGAGGGAAAAGTATACGATAGCTTCAAGTTCCTCCATGTCGCTGTTGTTGTGGCTGTGTTGTGTCTCGTGAAAATATACGGCACCACCATGGCGCGCTTTTATGACGCGTAACTCCGCCTACTATCTCCTACTCCTCCTACTCGTTCCTGGTCTGTTGTGTATAGTGGAAAAGCAGAACTGTTCAAAAGCGGGCCGAAGCGACCCGACCCGACCCGACCCGAAGCGATCCGGGCCGATAATGGAAAAGCGCCATAAGTGTACTATATATCCAATCATGCCTTATTCTATGAACCTCTTAGTTTTAAGGGCACCAAACTTCCAAAGTTGGATAAAATCCTATAGTAGTAAGTGTTGTTTAGCAGGTTTTAAAACCACACGTTGTCAGCAGGATTCGGACCTGCGCGGGAAGATCCCAATGGATTTCTAGTCCATCGCCTTAACCACTCTGCCACGACAACTAATTGCAGTGTGCAGACCCTGCATCCGAAATAATGCAGGGCCCCAATGAAATTGTAATCAAGCGATGCTTCAATAACTGTGAAGCTCTATTATCAGTAGACGAAACAACCTTTTGCCAATAGGCTTCAAACCTGCTCAAGGAGGCCCCAGAAGTTCAGTAAGTGTACTATATATCTAGTCAATACATGTCTTTCTCAATAAACTACTTATGAACTACTTAGTTTAAGTGCGCCAAACTTCCAATGTTGGATACAAGCTTATTATTAAATGTTTGGTCTTTGGGATGTTTCCAAATATCAGGATTCTCTTTTTGCTCACTATTTCAATGGTAGACAAATACAACTTCACAAGTGTGGGTTAGCAGGTTGTAAAACCACACGTTGTCGGCAGGATTCGAACCTGCGCGGAAAGATCCCAATGGATTTCTAGTTAATCGCCTTAACCACTCGGCCACAACAACCTATATGCAAGATGCATACCCTGATTCCAGAGTAACGCCCCAATGGAACTGTAAGCAATCACTTTAACCAGGGAACACCTGAGAGAGTCGAAGTGAAGCTCTATTAGCATCACACTAATCTAAACAACATCTAAACAACCTGTCGTCAGTAGGCTTCAAACTAGTTCGGGAATTATACTAACTATCCAATCAATACATCCCAGTGAGCAATAGACGTCTTTTCAACCTCGCGTCTACAATATAAACCAATATAAACCAGCTATATTACGGCTATATTTTCTACTTATCTTAAATGCATGAAAACCGTTATTAAACCCCTCTAAACTGTCAGAATACGTCCCAGACGTCATGTAGTATGAGATTCCATGTAGTCTAGCATAGTTATTCATGCGGAAGTGGTGGTTTAAATTGCGTCTATACGTCGCTGTCCTTTAACCCAGATAAATGCGGTCTGTGTCTAAACCTGTTTTAGTCTAGCAGCACGTTGAGTTTAAATTAATACCCTAAACGCCTGTAGATTGTCAAAATATGTACCAGACCGTCATTTAGTCTGAGATTCCATGTAGTCTAGCATAGTTATCCTAGCAGAAGTGGTGGTTTAAATTGCGTCTATACGTCGCTGTCCTTTAACCCAGATAAATGCGGTCTGTGTCTAAACCTGTTTTAGTCTAGCAGCACGTTGAGTTTAAATTAATACCCTAAACACCTGTAGATTGTCAAAATATGTACCAGACCGTCATTTAGTCTGAGATTCCATGTAGTCTAGCATAGTTATTCATGCAGAAGAGGTGGTTTAAATTGCGTCTATACATCGCTGTCCTTTAACCCAGCTAAATGCGGTCTGTGTCTAAACATATTTTCTACTTATCTTAAATGCATTACAATTCAGTAGGCTATAACAGGTCAAAACAACTAGACCAATACAAAACTAAAGAACAACCAAAAAAACATATTTTCCCCCAAAATAAAATGTGACAACAATCAATTTCATTAATGGGAGACCCTAATAAAATCATATCCTCAAATAATATCTTAAGAAAGCCTTCTTATCTTTGTTGGTTTATTATGTTTAGTTGAGTGTCTGTTTCAAATATTTTGTCCAACAATAGCCTACTGACTTTACTGAATAAGGCTGTGCCTGTCATGACACATATTGGTCATGAAGTGTTGCCAATGTAATGAATACAATATTGTTAATTTCAATGTTTGTAATTGGTCACTTTCAATTTATAAGAGTGTCATATATATGGAATGGAATGGAATGGAATGGAATGGACTTTATTTGTCATTGCTACAGTACAGGTACCAAACAACGACATTTAGGAGGGGTGGCTCCCCTGGTGTTAGGAAAGGGGGAAAAAAAACACATTTTAGAAAAAGCATAAAAGCATAAAATCACAAGAAGGTAAGGAGCTGGTTTACATCAATAAAGGCTATGTACACAATCCACTGTACTATACTGCACAGATAGTCAACTAGGGTTGTCATATTGCACAAAAGTATTTTTTCACGTTATTTTAAAGTGTCACAGTTTGCAGGCTTGAAAATGTACATGTTTGTGCCTCAGCACTAGCTGCCGTACAATCCGTCCGGACTGTCCTGGGCCCAGAACTTAGGCCTTTTCTGTGTTCAGGGCCTTGACGGCCCTGTGGTAGAAGCAGTTCTTCAGTCTGTTTGTCTTAGCGGCCGGGGTCCTGTACCTCCTGTTCGAGGGCAGCCTGACAAAGTGTACGTGCCCAGGGTGGGTTGGGTCCCTGGAGATCTTGGAGGCCCTCCTGAGACAGCGTGTGTTGTACAGCTCCTCCAGAGAGGGGAGGGGGGCGCCGGTGATCTTCTGTGCTGTTCTCACGACTCTCTGTAGCGCGTTTCTCTCCGCTGTTGTGCAGCTGTGGAACCAGTTGCAGATGCCGTAGGTGAGGATGCTCTCCACTGCGCCGCGGTAGAAGGCCACCAGTATCTCCTGCTTGTTGTGTTCTTTCCTGAGGCATCTCAGGGTGTATAGCCGCTGTTGTGCCCTCTTGATGGTGCCTTTTGTGTTGTCCTTCCATATACCGGTAGATACATTGAAATCGTAAAATTAAATTAAATAAATGTCCCTCCTGTCATATGACGTCGAGTAAACATGACAAGTGCTTTGCAGCTTCACGGTTCACCCTAATGAACAACCTGCATCATCTAATCAAATCAAAATGCCGCTTGGAGCCATGCGTTATGCAACACGATTGGCTGTTTCATATGGAAGTCCCACCCATTTCAGATGTTCTGTCTATTTCATTGGTTGTTCGGCGAGACGTTTAAATTCAAAAATCGACCGGTCGAGTTGAGCAGAGAGACAAGGGCAGACAGTTTGAAGAAGTGAAGTGCGCAAGGAGTTGGTTACCTTACCGAAAGAGAAATAATTATATAGACTCGACAGTTGAATTTCAGGTAGGTGGTGAAAATGTGATTATCCAGCGCTGACTATCTACCTACGTGGTAGACTAACTGTTTATAGCAAGCGCTCGTTTGTTAGATACGTTTTTGTGCAACTGACTTGTGTTTATGTTCTCCGCACACGCTAGACAACGCAGAACGGGCCCCAGGCAGAACGGGAGTGCTGGCTACAGAAAGAATAACCCAACCTAAATGTTGTCTCCCTAACTGTTAATAAATACTATTATGTTGTATGTAATGTTCCTATTTCATTGTTAATATTTAATATTTAATATTCTTATTTCCTTATTTATATTTCGTATTTACTATTTCCCTAAATAAATACATGTTCCTATTCATATTTCCTTGTCATAATTTACTTATTACTCATGAAAATGGTATTTGTCTACTTATACTAAGTGTTTAAACGTCTAGGCTATAACAAAGCTAAATTGATGTGAAATTGGAAATTGAAACGTCTGTTTAAACTGCATTTCAACAGCTATATATAGTCTGCCGTTGAAATGCCTATAGAAACAGTCGTTTCAATTTCACCTCCATTTGGCTTTGTTTTAGCCTAGACGTTTAAACACCGGTGTTTCAATGTCTAGGTTATAATTAAGCTAAATTTAGGCTAAATTGGAAATTGAAACAACGTCTATGTTTAGACGTTGAAATGCCGTTGAAACATAGAAAGGGAAACAACGTCTATGTTTCAACGGCATTTCAACGTCTAAACATAGACGTTTTTTAAATATCCAAAATGGCCGATATTTAGCCTCGATTTGGCCTAGACGTCTACGGGCCATTTAGACGTTGTTTAGACGTCTAATCAACGTAAAATTGCTCACTGGGATGTCTTGCGTCAAACTTCCAAAGTTGGATATATGCCTATTATTAAATATTTGTTCTTTGGAATGTTTCGTTCAATCAATTTCAGGAGTCACTTTATGCTCACTCTTTCAATGCTAGACATAGAAATGCGACTGACAATTATTTCAATCTCGTGCAACAGCTGTGAGACATGATGGAATGTGTTGGTGAGCATGAATTAAAATGACACGTTGTCGGCAGAATTCGAACCTGCGCGGGAAGATCCCAATGGATGTCTAGTCCATAGCCTTAACCACTCGGCCACGACAACCTACTAGAAGATCATTGTCACTGTATCCGGAGTAAGCCAGGGTAATCAACCACCTTGAGAGAGTCTACTGCCACTTGCGATGCTTCAATAACTGCTAACAGAGCTTCATTGTAACATGTTTTACTCCATGAAATTCTTAGTTTTAAAGGGGACCAAACTTCCAAAAGTGGATATAAGCCAGTTATTATTTACATCTAACCTAAGAAATGTCAGTGCGGAACCGTATCACCGTGGCAGACGCCGTCGGACTTGTTTGACTGATACTACAAAACATACTCAAACAGCTTCCGGAGGGATGCACTTGATGGCTGCCATAGCTTCAAAATAAGAAACATTGCAGCTTAGTGTGTTTATATAGCAAGATTGTATCGCTACTGTGGCAGTTCCAGCTTTGATTTAGCTCCTTGTTCCACCTTTTTTCCGAGAGGTGAGTTAGTTTGCGTGTTTGGCAGAACAGCTGGACTGTGTTCGATTGTTAGCTAGCAGCTAGGTAAACGATGCTACATTGCTAGTAGAGAGAAAGCAGATGAAAGGTTATTATGTTTATTATGATATTTGATCATGTTTCATGTCTCCTAGCCAACAATGACGCGACATGGGAAAAATTGCACGGCAGGAGCCGTTTACACGTACCACGAGAAAAGGAAGGACACGGGTGAGTTTTTAAATGACATTTCTAGTTCTTGGTTGCTAAGTGTGCTAATGCGGTCGTGTTCTGTACTCGTTTCCTAGCTGTGAGTAGGCCCTATGAGCCAGGGTGTGGCGTGCATTTATCAGTTTCACTCTTTCAGATGGGCCCCAAACTCAAAAAACTCAAAGAAGAACAAAAAGAAAATGCTATTACCATTAAGCTACTGTATACCGCAATGGCACTACTGCCCCTAGTGGTCAGATGTATGTATCCCACTCTATAACAGTATCCATTCTGTGAGATTCAGAATGAAGACCAAACAAACAAGAGCAAACTGGTATTGCAGGGGCAATAATGCTATCGGTCGGAATATGAATGAAGGCTGATTAATGATGTTTTTTTGCCTCATCACGTTGGCCATGTCAGAAGTGAATTATTTGGTAGTCTCCCACTCTGAGTCTCCCCTTCACCTTCCCCCCAGCGTCATCTGGTTATGGGACACAAAGTATACGTTTGGGCAAGGATGCGATCAAAGACTTTGACTGCTGCTGCCTCTCTCTCCAGACGTGCAGGGACCCCGTTGTGACGTAAGTCAGCACCAGGGGGGGTCTCTCTCCTGATTCCGTTGTAGTTCTTACTTGTAGTTCTGGCCACTGAGTACTCTTCACATTTCCCTACTACCTGTTTGTGAAGATATAGGCTAAGCCTATGTGCCTTTTGTGTGTATGGGCTATGGGTTCTAAAAGCTGTGTGTTTGCTTTTTTTAAAAATCTTCAGTCCAGATGGGTACGTATATGAGAAACAGGCCATTCTGGAGTACATACTCCACCAGAAGACAGATATTGCCAAGAAAATGAAGGTAAGTGTCTGACTGTTTTTACAGGTGCTGCGTCTCTGAATATTTGCCCAACTAACAGGGATGGAATGGAGCATGAACACTGTGTGCAAACATTTGTCGTTGTGGTGAAGAGCATTTACCCACCTGTTGACGCCTAATAATAAGCAGTTTAACAAAGTTGCCCTACCTCTTTTCGACCGCTACATTCCTGCATACTAACAGTTTGCCTCGGTAATGCGACACATGCAAATGAACAGTAACTAGTAGCCCTATGCAATGAAGTCTGTCTGTACCTGTCTCTTCTCATCTCTCATCTCTTTTGTTGTCTCTTCTCATCTCCCTCTTGTCTCTGACTTAGGCCTTCGAGAAGCAGAAACAAGCTCAGAAGAGTGACAGCCAGCTGGAGTCCAAGTCAGAGGAGAGAGAGAGGGCAGAGCGCTTCAAGACCAGGGAGAACAGCATTGTCTCCAAGCCTATCAACCCTTTCACTTCTGGTTCGTACTGTGTGTGTGTGTGTGTGTGTGTGTGTGTGTGTGTGTGTGTGTGTTGTGTGTTTTATCGGTGGAGTCAATGGTGGATGGAGAAATGGGGTAGGAAAGGCTCTTTGTTATGGATGAAACGGAGTGAGGAACAACATCAAACACGTGTTTAATGCCGTTCCTCCGTCCGTTACCATGAGCCCGTCCTACCCATTTCCACTGGTTAGTGTGTGAGCACGTGTGATGGTGCATTGTGGTTTATCAAATGACCCAGTAGAGAAATCTCACAGCATTGCAGAATGGCAAAAGCACAAACCTACCCGTCACATATGTCGGAATGCTTTGGTATTCCACTGCAATTCACAGACCTTCTTGATAGATTGGGGTCTGTCACATACACTACTACTACACACTCAAAACCTAGTGGAGCTTATCAAGGACTAAGATAGCAACCCAAACCATGGCTATATTACCCTACCTAAGAAGGGTATACTGTACAGTGCCCTGCGTAAGTAATGGGACAGTGAAGATTTTTTTCTTCATTTTGGCTCTATACTCCTAATATCCAAAAGTAATGGGACTCTGAGTTGTGAAATTGAAAAACTAAAATAAATGTGTTAGTATTTGTTTAGTATTTGGTCGACTATCCTTTGCATGCAATAGCTGCCTGTCTGTGACCCCACCAGACATTGGTGACAAGTCAGCTTCTCTGGTGATGCTCTGCCAGGCCTGTATTGCAGCCATCTTCAGTTGCTGTTTGTTCTTAGGTCTTTTTTTGCGTAACATCTTATCATCCAAACCTTTTGGCGTGCAGAGCCAAGAGTAGAGAAAATGCTTCCCTGTCCCATTATTTACATTGGGGTACTGTCATTACATGAACCTAATTACCCTGTTTCTCCAGGCCAGGCCAAAGATCCCAAAGACAGCAAGAGCACTGCTGGTGGGTCCGCTAGTGGGTCGGCTAGCTCGTCCAAAGCTGACTCCTCCTCCTCCTACTCTGTCACCAGCGACGACCAGGCTCTCCCCAGCTTCTGGATCCCCAGCCTCACACCTGAGGCCAAACCCGCTGTACTGAAGAAACCGGTGAGTCGGAGCGTCATTAAAGTCTGGGTTTAATCCGGACCGAGAGTTGGCCTTTGTGTGCTTTCTATATAGAAATGTTTTAGGGCATTTCTTCTTTATAGGGGCGGCTGTGGTGCAGGAGGTCGCGTCGGCGTCTAATGATCGCAAGGTCGGCGGTTCGAGCCCCGACTGGCCACATGTCGAAGTGTCTTTGGGCAAGACACTGAACCCCAAACTGCTCCCAATGAGCGGGCCGGCGCCTTGCATGGTAGCTTGCCGCCATTGGTGTGTGAATGTGTGTGTGAATGGGTGAATGAGAGGCCATTGTAAAGCGCTTTGGAATAAGGAACTATATAAGTCAGTCCATTTACCATTTGAAGAGTCAACTCATTTAATTAAAGTTAAGTACGTAACTCAATTATTTTTTGGAATCTATTGGAAGGATTTAATTATTTGCATTTATATCTACATATATGATAAGGTAAAAGGTTTATGTTTCTGTCTCCATATGAAACATAAATGTAAATCTATCCAATGCAAAAAAACATGACATTTAAATTATATTTATAATTTGCATATATTTCCATTAATTCCCATATATTCCTGTTAATTCCCACAGAATATTCCTCAAAATGTGCAACCCTACTTCAGATTATGGGACACTGTCACACCATCAACTACATACTTAAGTAACCGGACAGTGAAGCAGTTGGTGCTTCTTTGGCTCTAGACTCCAAAAGTTTGGTTTTGAAATCAAACAGTTACCATGAGGTTAACATTCTCAGTTTTTATTAGGGATGCACGATATTATCGGCGCCGATATTGGGAAATTAATGTTATTAAATATTTATCGGTTTTATTCAATTTTACCCGATATAGAGCCGATAATATGAAGCCGGAAATATTTCCGGTTCCGGTTGTCGCGCTCATGATGCTGCGCCTGCGACTCGAATCTATCGGCATTAGTCAAATACATGCTCACATCCAGTCATCCGCTCACTGCTCTCCATCAAAAATGGCACATCCATCAATAATATTACATAATAACAACTGCTCTGATTAGATTGCTTAGATTGTTTAATACATCAACGGGGGTGAAAGCGAGATGAACTCTGAGCGAGTATCATGCTTCCTCCATTGAACGGAAAGTCCTATCTATTCCATTCAAAGTGTTTTAGCCTTCCCCCTTTCCACTGGTAATAAGGAATTGGCAAGAATAGATCGATATAAATAGATCAACATAATGCAGCACTATCATGCACAGATCAGCCTTAAAACATGTAACGTTAGATATATAACGGAGCGATGTATTTCTACGGAAAGGCTGACTGAAGCGGGGCTCATACAATCTCCGCGTTTGTTATAGATACGAGTGCTCCGGTGTCTTGCTGGTAATCAAATATATGTATGTATATATACAACATATGGATGTTACCTGCCGCTTTCAGTTCTAGTAGTTTAGATCTCACAACCAGGGAAACGCCGACATGTGTTAAAGGGAGCAAGACGCGAATCTACCGGCATTTGACTCATGAGTGAACGGCGAAAATGGCTGGACGGCACAGCTTGGGATTCCATTGAAGTTACAGGGAACTATGTGTGAAAGAGGCTTAAATGTTGAAATAACAGTAATACAATGTTCATTGATAAAATGACATAAGGGATGGAAAGGGGAGATGGCAGTTCTAGAAGGGGGATGATGAAGCGCTGGACTGAGGAACAGCATAGGCACAGCACATCGCCATAATAGCGATTTTTTGGTTATGCTTGTTATATATTATATCTGTTCTCATATCGGTTATCATATCGGTTATCGGCCACAAGAAGCGGGTAAACATCGGTTATCGGTATCGGTTGGAAAAAATATATACGGTATCGTGCATCCCTAGTTTTTATTTTATGGTATTTGTGTAGGCTACATGTTGGTTTCAGCATTTAGAAATGACTTGAGAATTCTTTATACACGGGACACCAAAAGAAATTGGACAGATTAAGATCATGTCCGAATTAAGGACTCATGTTTAGTATTTGGCCGATAATCTTTTGCATGCAATGAAGACATTGACCCCACCAGACATTCGATATCTAGTCTGGTGATGCTCTGCCAGGCCTCTGCTGCAGCCGTCTTCAGTTGTTGTTTCTTTTGCCTAAAATCTTATCATCAGGAAATTAAATGCATGTTTAATTGGATTTAAAATCTCAAGATTGACTCCGCCAGTCAAGAACTTTCCACTTATTGTCCCTGAAAAACTCCCTAGTTGCTCTGGCAGTGTGTTTGGGGGTCATTGTCCTGCTGTGCAGTGAATCTGGAGGCATTTGCTTGTACTGGAGCCGACAGGATGTTTCTGTGTACTTCAGAATGCATTCTGCTGCTGTCAGCAGTTACATCATAAATGAATGTTAGCCAGTTCTAGTGGCAGCAATACAAGGGCCAAAGTCATAACAACCGTGTCTCACAGATGAGTTTGTATGCTGATGAGTTGGTAGACTGGGTACATTCCTTTTTTTCTCCAAACTTTTCTACTTGCAATCACTCTGGTACGTGGTGATATTCATCTTATTTGTCCACAACACATTTATCCAGACCTCTGTATACTGACCTGACCTGACCTGACCTTTGGAGTGAAGCCTCTGTAGTTCAGCTGGTGACTTATACTGTGAAGGGTCGTCTCTTGAGACATTCACGCCTACTTCCTGGACAGTGTTCCTGACCTATAGGACAGTTCTTTTAGGGCATTCTTCAGTCACTGTAGAAGTCTTCCTTGGCCTACCAGCCTGTATGCTTTCATTGACACCGCTTTGGTCCTGATGTGGACCGACACCAAAAGCTGACTGCAAATGGGGCGGCTGTGGAGCAGGAGGTAGAGCCACAAATTGCTCCCAGTGAGCGGGCTGGCACCTTGCATAGGTGGCTTGCCGCCATTGGTGTGTGAATGGGTGAATGAGAGGCCGTTGTAAAGCGCTTTGGATAAAGGCGCTATATAAGTCAGTCCATTTACCAAAGGCAAACGCAAAGCCTAGAACCAATACTAGACATTGACTCTCTTCTGCCTGCACACATGACGTGACCGACCACACTTGACTTGCCAGAGACACACTGTCAAGCCAATGGTCCCATTACTTGTGGTGCCCTAAAATAGGGGGGGGGGGAGACTGTGTATAAAAAGTGTTGTCATTTCTAAATGGTGAAAGCAATATGTACACAAATATCAAATGAAAGCGGAGAATCTCTATGTTAACCTCATGGTACTTGTTTGGTTTCAAAATGCCAAACTTTTAGACTATAGAGTCAAAAGAAGAAAACATGCTTCACTGTTGCATTACTTATGTAAGGTGCAATCATCTATTCCTATATAAAAAATATCTCTATAACAATTTTAAATAAAAACAGGTGCCACCTTGAACCAGAAAAGGGTTCTTTGCCAGGCCCCTGTTAGAGTTCCCTTCATGGTTCCACGTAGAACCCTTTTTGCTGCTATGTAGATGTATGTATTTGCAATGCTTTGGACTCATTCAATATAGAATTTTCCCCCCTGCTCCCGTGTCCCCCATAACCCTCTCTCCTCATTCCCTGGTGTTTGTCTTCCTCCAGCATGTTTAGTCCAAATGTTCATGTCATGGTGTTCCCTGTCTGTTTGCTCTGTCTCTCTCCTCCTTAGCTGTTATCAGAATCAGAATCGCTTTTTATTACCTCAATGTACGGGTACACAAGAGTAACATTCTTAGGTTCAGGTTCATTCGACATTGGCATTGCAGCAGAATACAAGATCAATAGTAATCCCACTGAGGTCAGGATGTGGTCTCTCTCTTTCAGACACTTCATTCAGGTTCACATTAGCTCATCCACTAGCAGGAGCAGCGGAACGTTGACAATCCAATAATCCGACACAGTCCCCCCCGCTGTTTAGAAAGCAACTCTCCTTCACTTTGCCCCCACCCCCCTCCCCCTCTCTCTCTATGTATCTCTCTCTCTCTTTGTGTCTATGTATCTCTCTCTCTCTCTCTCTCTCTCCCCCCCCCCTCTAATTCTCCTCTGTCGCTCCCCCAGAGTAAGACAGTGGTCTCTCTCTCTCTCTCTCTCTCTCTCTCTCTCTCTCTCTATATATATCTATGTATCTATGTATCTCTCTCTGTCGTGGTATTTCTCTTCTCTGTATCTCTCTCTCTCTGTATCTCTCTCTCTATGTATCTCTCTCTCTGTATTTCTATCTCTCTCTGTCTCTCTCTCTCTCTCGCTCTATGTATCTCTCTCTATGTATCTCTCTCTATGTATCTCTCTCTGTATCTCTCTATCTCTCTCTCTATGTATCTCTCTCTCTCTCTCTCTCTCTCTCTCTCTCTCTCCCCTCTAATTCTCCTCTGTCACCCCCCCCCAGAGTAAGACGGTGGTGTGTCCCATGTCGGGCCGGCCTCTGAAGATGAACGAGCTGATCACGGTGCGCTTCACCCCGCTGGACCCCAGCCTGAGCCGGACGGCCCTCCTCACACGCCAGGTCGGTGCTAGCAGCCTCAACGTTTCATGTCAAAAAATAAATACACATTTTAAAAAAAAGATATCACACCCAGGTGGTGAAGTAAGCGGTGCAGGTTTTCGCAGAATTCCAAAAACTGCGACAACAGCTTTAAAGGTACACAAGCCTAGAGGCTATAGAGGGCCGGCTAGCAAAACGGGGAGGTCGCTGGTTCGATCCCCGCCCTCAGGAGGGAGCTGCGTGTGCCCTTGAGCAAGGCACTTAACCCCCTAATTGCTCCAGGGGCGCTGACTATGGCTGACCCTGTGCCCAGAGCATTATTATTATTATGACTGTCTGTGTGTCCTCTGGTGACATGCCCTCTTCTCTCTCCAGGACAGGTACGTGTGCGCTGTGACCAAGGACACCCTGGGAAACAGTGTCCCCTGCTCTGTCCTCAAACCCTCGTGAGTACAGAGACCCTCTACATGTCCCATAGAGACCCTCTACACAGGGCTTAAAGTTCTCCGGCACGGTGCCGGATTTCCGGCGCGGGGGAATTTTGAACAAAAAAATTATTAAAAAATCACATGCTATTTGTTTACATAGTAATTTAAAGAGTCATCTTCAGCAAAGAGACAGTTCCTTCCGCCTACCAATGGTATCACATTGCTCAAGCCAACCAACGACTTCTAGCCAATCGGAGGCAGAGTAGTGGGGCGGGTCTTAAGAAGTTTGAATGAGTGTAATGTTAGCTTTTAGAGACGTTCGCTTTTAGCAGCCCGCTAACTTTAGTTAGAGTTTATTAAAATGGAAGCCAAGTTTCTTAAACCTGGCGAAGACACAGCTATACTAGAACGATGAGTAAGGAATAAATGGCGCTGGGCATGGATAGAGGAGAGTAGTGACGGGAAGCCTTATGGGACGTGGTGCCTCAAACTGAGGGAGCCGGGTGCTTGTTTCTGTACGCCGTGCTCAAAGAAACTCGTCAACGGCAGTAGTGGGAAGAAGGTTATTGCTCGACATGCCTCAGATCCCGGTCACCAAGCTTCGGTTCGAGCGCTTGCTCATACAACAACCTTGCCGGGAGCGACGGCTACAGGTAGCCTACCACTTCATCTTCAATGACCGACCGTGTTTGCGAGCAAAAGATCCGAGTGTACGCGTTTATTGCTGAACATGATCTGTCTTTCACAATGGCTCAACCACTGGTCGATTTGTGAAAGAAGCTATCAGAAGACAAAAATGCACTGACAAAGCTGTCCGTTTCCAATCAGCACGCCAGCTATTTAAACACACATGGCCTTGCCCCGGAATTAAAAAAACTGCTGTGTGAAAAGCTTAAAAAAGCAACGTTTTCAATGAATATCGACGAAGCTACTAATCTTAACATGGACAAAATCCTCAATGTCCTTGTTCATTTTTTTTATGATGATCTGGCCAAAGTAACAACACAACACCTAGCCAGCAGGAAAGTAAACATCGCCAACTCGTCAGCCCTCATGCAGGAGCTCAAAGATATCCTGGAGTCCAATGGTCTTGACTGGTCACTAGTCATCAGTATTCTACTTGATGTAGATCTATTGATCTATTGTTATAGTGATAGTGGCTTAATAAGTGATGCAATCAGTTTGGCCTTAAGTGATTTAATCAGTTTTAATCTAAATATATTATTTTATTGTGTATTGAGTATAAAACAGTATTAATGCATTTAAACATTGAGACAAGAAGCTGTCTTCTGTACCTGCTCTCCCAATATCTCAAACTGTGACCCCCCTCCCCAAGAAAAAGTTTCAGGCACAGGATTTTTTCCCACTTGAAGCCCTGCTCTACATGTCCCATAGAGACCCTCTACATGTCCCATGTGTCTGAGTACAGAGACCCTCTACATATCCCATAGAGACTCTCTACATATCCCATAGAGACCCTCTACATATCCCATAGAGACCCTCTACATGTCCCATAGAGACCCTCTACATATCCCATAGAGACTCTCTACATGTCCCATGTGTCTGCACCTTCATTCGCTCTAGGCCATCACACTGCTGCCATCTGTAGCGCGAGCTCTATGGTCATGTTAACTAGAGATGCTCCGATCAGGGTTTTTGGTGCCGATCACCGATCACCGATCACTGGAATCAGTGATCTGCCGATCCGATATCACCGATCACAGCGTCGAAAATGGCAATTGAAGCATTCTATTTATTGTGTAGCATTATTTATGTTTTTAATTATTCTTAACACCATTGACATTGTATATTAAGTATTTAAATGAAATTAGGAGATGAGAAAGTATCATGAATTGACGACCATCTGTTTTATTGAATTCACAACCACCTGTAGCTTACTTCAGGAAAAACAAATAAAATGTGAAAATAAAAATCATAATAAATAAAATGTACACTGTCACATCAAATGTGCAACATTCCACTCTAATGAGAGGAACTAGGGGCTCTTAGAGAACTTGGAGCTTATACTGTATACTGTAGCTTTCCTGAGGAACAATAAACATACCCAAACTAAACTGCAACATAAACAGGCTATAGCCAAATATAAAATACTGTTTCAAGTCAGTCAGTTTCAAGTCATATTTAGGAGGAGATAAGACAGCAAGTCAGCAATAATCAATAAAACAAAAAAACAAAACATTGCACCTAAGGAGATTTCAGACTCAAACCTTACTTCTGATTAAGCAGCATCACTGACAGATTAGCCTTGAGAAATACAAGCATCTCAGCGTTTTTGGCACTCAGACTGTTCCTCTTATCATCTAAAATATGTCCTGCTGCTGAAAAGTCGCTCGCTATCTACACTTGTGCAAGGTGCACAGAGGAAGACCTAAAACTCACGCGCTAATAGTTGTTGCTATGGGCCAAGTGACTTCCTGCTCGCGGGGTCACATGACGTCGCTGCACACTACCTACACTACGCTCGTGAAGTCGCGCTGGAACTCTGACCAGCACTCGTGGAACGCCTCTCGTCCAATCAAAGCACTCGGTCCCTTTATGACGTCGAGCCCAGTGTGCGCTTCGGCGCTCTCTGAGCGAATCGACGAACGCAGCAAATGCCGTATGATATTCGTGGTATTGAAAGACCTTGCGTGCGTTCCTCCGCGAGGTATTTCTTTTGAGCAGACATTACAAACGGCATATTTGTTGTCTCTTTCCGACACTGTGTAATATTTCCAGACTGGCGACGCCATTTTGTAAACTGATCGGTCGTGTTTGATCGGCCGTTTTGAGAACTCCGATCAAAACCGATCAAGGCCATATCGGCCGATACCGATCGGCGCCGATCAGATCGGAGCATCACTAATGTTAACGTCTCTCCCCCCCCTTTCTCTCTCTCCATCTCCCTCTCTCTCTACCTCTCTCCCTCTCCCTTTCTCTCTCCCTCCCCTCTCTCTCACCCCCCCTCTCCATCTCCCTCTCTCCCTCTCCCTCTCTCTCTCTCTGTCTCCATCTCTCTCTGCTCTGTCTGTCTCTCTCGCCCCCCCCCCCTCTCTCTCTCTCTCTCTCTCTCTCTCTCTCTCTCTCTCTCAGCGGGGCCGTGGTGACTCAGGAGTGTGTGGAGAGGCTAATCAGGAAGGACATGACTGACCCCGTGACCGGAGACAAACTCACCGACAGGGACATCATACCACTGCAGCGAGTGAGCAACTTTGTGTCTGTGTCAAACGTGTCTGTCTGTCTGTGTCATACGTGTTTGTCTGTGTCATACGTGTTTGTCTGTGTCATACGTGTTTGTCTGTGTCATACGTGTTTGTCTGTGTCATACGTGTTTGTCTGTGTCATACGTGTTTGTCTGTGTCATACGCGTTTGTCTGTGTCATACGTGTCTGTCTGTCATACGTGTTTGTCTGTGTCATACGTGTCTGTCTGTCATACGTGTTTGTCTGTGTCATACGTGTTTGTCTGTGTCATACGTGTTTGTCTGTGTCATACGTGTCTGTCTGTGTCATACGTGTCTGTCTGTCTGTCATACGTGTCTGTCTGTGTAATACGTGTTTGTCTGTCTGTGTCATACGTGTTTGTCTGTCTGTCATACGTGTTTGTCTGTCTGTCATACGTGTTTGTCTGTCTGTGTCATACGTGTTTGTCTGTGTCATACGTGTTTGTCTGTCATACGTGTCTGTCTGTGTCATAGGTGTTTGTCTGTGTCATACGTGTCTGTCTGTGTCATACGTGTTTGTCTGTGTCATACGTGTCTGTCTGTGTCATACGTGTTTGTCTGTGTCATACGTGTCTGTCTGTGTCATACGTGTTTGTCTGTGTCATACGTGTTTGTCTGTGTCATACGTGTTTGTTTGTCTGTGTCATACATACATTTGCAGACATGTGCAGATGAGTATATTATTCTCTCCTCTTCAGTCTGTTGGCCCACTTTTCTGCCACCCTGTTAATACTAGGGGTGTAACGGATCACCTAACTCACGGATCGGGTCACGGTTTTTGAGTCACGGATCGGATCATTTTTCGGATCAACACAATTTTTTTTTGTTTTTATAAAAACTGCTTTTTCCTTGAATTCTGTAAAAACACCACTTTTACTATGTGACAAAAACCAACAACATTCAAGATGTCAAAACTGGTAATATATATATACATACATATATATAATATATATAACATATTCTACACTCAAACATTACATAATTATACTGAAATACACTCAATTTAAATGATAGGAGAAAGGGAGGAGGCGCCTGGTTGCAGCAGTGAGTCACTGGGCTCTTTAAAGCAGATGAATAAACATGTTTTATGCCACTTTTAACTAAATAATAAAGTGAACCCTTATTTTGAACATGGTATGAAAAAAATGCCTACATTATCAGAAGTTGTCGAGCTACCTTTTTCGTGCCTCCCGTCATAGTTGACAGAGAAGCCAAAGTGCTCCAATACATGGGATTTAAATGACGAGGGAGGCATTTCGAGTTCTTCTCCGCCGAACAACGTAACTAGCACTCGCCATGATGCACCTGGGCCGCGTTCGTAAATTCGCTTTGAGAGCGCCGGAGCGCACACTGGGTCCGACGTCATAAAGCGACCAAGTAATTTGATTGGACGAGGCGTTCCTTGAACGCTGATCAGATTCCAGAGCGGATTTACGAACGCAGCCTTGTTGTTGTGGATTCCCAGCTTCACGTGTAGTGAGCAAACAACGGATTATTTTTCTTTCGCATTATCAACCTATCATTGCGCTTTAGAGTAAAACAAAGCACGCAACTGTCGCGTCTATCTTTTCATGGCAACTCTACATTGTGATTTACAAGAGATATTAACTAATATTAAGTAATATTATTACTTGTTAACATTTTGCAATTGATCCGCGGTACACATGCGTTCCGAACCGTGGAGGGCGATCCGAACGGATCACGGAATTTCCGTGATCCGTTACACCCCTAGTTAATACTGACCACCCCCCCTCTCTTTTTCACCATTCTCTTTTTTGTCCTCTCTTAGGGAGGAACAGGGTTTGCAGGCTCCGGAGTGGGACTCAAAGCTAAAGAGGCCCGACCTGTAATGATGGTGTGAGACAGAACAGGAACAGGGGACATTCTGGGATGAACGCGGAAAGGATTGAGGATTGGAGTGACAGTGGACGGAGAGTGCTATTACAGGGCTCGACATTAAGGCTTGTCCGCTTGTCCGGGACAAGTACATTTTATGTTTGGACAAGTGGACTTCCTCCTGCAGTTGTCCGATGGACAAGTCAAAACAAAAAAACAAATCAATATGTATTAATATCTGCAAACATGAATTCCTCCTTCCGATCTGAATAGTAAACAAAAATAGCAAGCAAAGCGATGCCGCGCCTCATTCTCGCTATTTCAGTCTCTCGTAGTTCGTTATCGTCATAGTTCGTAAATTCGCTCAGAGCGCACACTGCGTTCAACGTCATAAAGAGACCAAGTAATTTGATTGGACAAAAGGCATTCCATGAGTGCTGATCAGATTCCAGAGCGAGTTTACGAACGCAGCCATAGTGTTGTGGGTCTCCTGTCACTAGTATAGTATAGTATAGTATAGTGCCATTCACGTGAACATGCGCATATTCGCTTCTTCTCAATGCCGCTTATTTTCATGTAGTTCGATGCGATCGTATATTTTAGGTTTGAACTATCCAAAGGCTAGAAAATATGATTGCTTCCATTGGGGAGGGACTGTAGTTACAAACATTTTTTGTAAATATTCCTAGATATTCATCCCTTTTGTGGCCAATCTTAATCTAAAAGGGTTAGGGTTAGGGTAATCACTGATTACCCCTACGTTTTTAAATAATTACAAAATATTGTTTAATGAATACATTTGAAAATTAAGGATACATCATTATCAAATCAATAGTAGTCAAATGTGTTATTTGCATACACATACACTCACTGGCCACTTCATTTGGGCACACCTTGGGGTTGGACCCCCTCTTTTGCCTTCAGAACTGCCTTAATTCTTCGTGGCATAGATTCAACAAGGTGCTGGAAACATTCCTCAGAGATTTTGGTCCATATTGACACTATAATATCACGCAACAGCCTGTCTGGCACCAACAACCATGCCAGGTTCAAAGTCACTTAAATCACCTTTATTTCCCATTCTGATGCTGGTTTGAACTTCAGCAGATCGTCTTGACCATGTCTACATGCCTAAATGCATTGAGTTGCTGCCACATGATTGGCTGATTAGATATTTGCGTTAACAAGCAGTTGAAAAGGTGTACCTAATGAAGTGGCCGGTGAGAGTATAATATATTATTATTCATATAATTCATATTATTGCTTTTTCAAAATCTTTGGATTTGGACAAGTAACTTGAGCTCTAGGACAAGTAAAAGATAAGTTCACTTGTCCGAAGGACAAGTACCTGAAAAAGCTTAATGTCAAGCCCTGTATTTTCTATGCTTTGTTTTGTGTAACACGCTTACAAAAATGTCATGTTTGTCTTTCACACACATACATACACACACACATACACACACACACACACACACACACGCACACGCACACAGTCGTGCAGAGTGAAACAAACCTTCACACCAACTCTGTGGCTAATAACATCTCTGTCCTTTATTTTATACAAATAAAAGTTACATTGACTCAGAAACCAAGAATCTGTTTTATTGCTTGGATGATTGAACCATGCTGTCCATGCGGCAGGACACTTATGCCAAATAGACCACTCCCCCCTATGCTCCAGATGTTCCTGGACATACATTAAGTTTAGATTTAGACCAAAAACTGTTTTCCACTGGGATTCTGGTTATGCTATTTTCACTTAAAACATAGTTTCTCGTCATTAATGAACCATAATCAACGCTTAATTTAAGAATTAGCGACACACATCCTGTAGCATCTCTTTAACCTATCCAATTCCTTCACATTTACACCAAGCGTGCATCACAGTCTAAAGTGTCTGACTCCCAATGTTTCCTTTCCTTCATCTAAATGAATACAAATAATTTAGCCTGTTCAAGTGGCTTTTGCTATATCTATATCTATATACAGTGGCTTCAGAAAGGATTCACACCCTTTCACCTTTTCCAGATTCTGTTGTGTTATAGACTTTGTTTGCCATCAACCCACATATACAATACCACGTAAAAAAACACGTTTTTAGAACATTTAGCTAATTTCTTCATCTTTAAGTACAGCAATACCTCATTTACATACAGTGGCAAGTAAGTGAATCCTTTGGAATGACCTGCATTTATGTATGAATGTGTCTTCAAATATGGTCTGATCTTCATCTAAGTTACAATAACGAACAAACAATCTGTTTTAATTAAAACACACAACTTATTGTATTGTTCTTGTCCATTTTGAATACATCATTCAAACATTAACAGTGTAGGTTGGAAAGCATCAGCTGATGTGAGCCAGGCCTCGTAAAAAAAAAAGATCTCCAAAAACCTACGATCAAGCATTGTTGATTTGCATAAAGATGGAAAGGGTTACAAAGTCATCTCAAGAGTTTCAGTCCAGTTAAACAAATTGTCTATAATTGGAGACTATTTAGTACTGTGGCTACACAACCTAGAAGTGGGCGCCCAGCCAAGATGACTCCAAAGGCACAATGCAGAATGCTCAATGAGGTAAAAAAAAAAAAAAAAAAGAACCCTAGAGTAACAGCTAAAGGCTTGAAGAGAGGTGGAGAGAGTTAGCCATTGGAACTGGCTAACATCTCTGTTCATGAGTCGACCATACGTAAAACATTGAACTGTCATGGCAGGACACCATGGAGGAAGCCGGTGCTCTCCAAAAAAAACATTGCTGTATGCCTGAAGTTTCGTGAGCTTAGAATGATAAGGTTCTATCTCCGTTTAGGGTAATTCAGAGATATTGAGCGTCAAAGTTTTTACATTCCATTATGTTTTGTGAGATGGAACCTTTGTATTTTATTAATTACTAACTAAAAAATGTCAACATTTTAAAAACAACACAGGCGTTAATAAACACCTAATGGATCAGATTATGTAAAAAACTCAATTTTGACAAAAATGGATAGAACCTTATAATTCTAACGTCACGATTTGCTAAAGAGCACCTCAACCTGTTATTAAATCCAAAGGCTCACTTACTTTTTCCACTAGCACTTTGAATGTTTAAAGGGTGTGTTCAATAAAGATATGAACGATTATAATTGTTTGTGTGTTATTAGCTTAAGCACATTGTGTTTGCCTTATACTTGTGACTTCACAATCAGATCACATTTGATGACCAATTAGGTCAACCATCTAATTCCTTGGGGTTCACATACTTGTTCTTGCCACTGCATAAGGCTATTCAGACCCTTTGCTATGACTCTTAAAATGTGCTCAAATGCAATGAAATTATTCAATGAAATGTCTTCAACAAGTCACTCAACAAGTTAATATAATAGTCATAGTAATAGTTCGTGTGATTTTGGAATGAATATCGGAAACATATAAATATAACAGGTCTCTGGTTTGCATAGGAATCAATTACACACTGTGTATATTAGGCTGTCACTACCAAGTCAGCAAATGTTTTAGTTTCCTCTTGATCCTGACAGACCCTGGTCCCTGCCGGTGCAAACATACCCATAACATGATGCAGCTACCACTATTCTTGACGCGACGGATGGTGTGGAAACTGCATTGCACTGGATTTGCACTAAACTTTATGCTTTGTAGTACAACCAAATAAACACATTTCCAGCCACTTTCCTTGCTGTATGACTTCAAGTCAAAGTCAAAAGTCACTTTATTGTCCCATCACTGGGAAATTTGTATTGGGCTTGCACCCCACAGCAGCCAACAAAGAGCAACAGACAATACAGAATATTAGCACACAAACAGAAGGCGGCCCTGATTAAAACAAGAGTGGAAATAAAACGATAAGCAAGATATGTTCACATTCATCTGGTGCAGTTTAAAAGTTTAACAGAAACGGGAATAAAAGATTTTTTAAATCTGTTCAATCTAGCGCGGGGGACTCTGAACCTCCTCCCAGAGGGCAGTAGTTCATACTCTGCATGTAGGACATGGGAGGGATTCATGAGAATTCTATTAGCCTGTCTGAGAGTAGCCTGTTCAAAAATAGACTGCAGGGATGAGTGGTCTTTCACCCCTATGATCTTCCATGCAGTCTGTATCAGTCGGACCAGTTTGGACCTTAGTTTTACAGATAGGTTACCAAACCAAGATGTAATGCCGTATCTGATGAGACTCTCTAAGACAGACTGGTAGAAGAGTAGCATACATTTTTGGTCAACACCATGAACTCTAAGGCGGCGTAGGAAGTGTAGTCGTTGTTGTAATCTGCTACAAAGGCTGTCTACATGAGTGCTCCAGGTGAGTGAGTGACTTGAATTCCGTTGTGTTACAAACACAATTATGGATGTGAGATTAATGGAAATTATTTTCCAGGATTGAAAGGATTGGCCACTTGGTTATAGACCAATTTTAAAGTGACTGAGATGATGTTGACTGTGTATTAAATAATACATTTGTAGAAATGTCTAAAAATGTGTTTTTAGTTTGTAATTATAGGGTATTATGTGTGGATTTTTTTTCTTTTTAAAAATTTAGTCTATTCCATAGGGGTCCGAATAATTTCTGAAGCCTGTATATATACCCACAGTATAATATAAAAGTATTTCAAATTGAGGACACTTTTGACTATATGAGATCCATCAGAACCTCTGTACGCTTCATCTGGAACTGGACCAGAGTTGGGTTGTTGGGTCAGCGACGGTCACAGGGTAGGGTCAAAGGTCACAGGGTAGGATCAAGGGTCACAGGGTAGGGTCAAGGGTCACAGGGTAGGGTCAAGGGTCACAGGGTAGGGTCAAGGGTCACAGGGTCAGAGTTCATCATGACCGTCGTCCACCTTCATGCCTCCATAGTCTGTTATAGTGCTCATCCTGAAGTAATTCAGTTTGTCCATCACCTCAGAGCGAGAGATCTGACCATCCTGAGATTGGGGAGGGAGTGGAGGATGGAGGAGGACAAGGGCAATGAATGGTGGAGAGAGGAGTGGAAAGAGTGGGAGAGGAGTGGAGATGGGGAATGAATGGTAACACAATTCAAACAGGCTTATAAACATCATCTGATGGAAGGATACATATGCAACCACTATTCCAACTCAAATATAGCATCTTCCTCCCTCTCCTATGTCCTCTCCTCATCTTCCCTGTGTGATTGTTCCAGACTGAACCTTCTGTATTGTTTATGTGTTTCTGTCTTGTTGCAGAACAGGAACCTGCAGGGAACCAGTTCTAGCTGAGTCAGGCCAGTCTAGCTGAGCCAGGCCTGTCTAACTGAGTCAGGCCAGTCTAACTGAGTCAGGCCTGTCTAACTGAGTCAGGCCTGTCTAACTGAGCCAGTCTAACTGAGTCAGGCCAGTCTAACTGAGTCAGGCCTGTCTAACTGAGTCAGGCCAGTCTAACTGAGTCAGGCCTGTCTAACTGAGTCAGGCCAGTCTAACTGAGCCAGTCTAACTGAGTCAGGCCAGTCTAACTGAGTCAGTCTAACTGAGTCAGGCCAGTCTAGCTGAGTCAGGCCAGTCAGTCAGTATATGGAAGATTATCATTCCCACAGTTGAAAGAAAAGAGTTCCACAACTGAAATCAGTTGCACTATGATCGTTCAGTTCTAGCTGTAGTTTGTAGAAATGTGTTGCTTACTGCTTACATTTTTACTAAACATCGTCTCTAAATAATATGGAGTATGGTTAGTATGTTGTAGCCTACATACTTTTAGACACATTCAGACATGGCCATGGAGAAAGGGGCCTGGTCTGGAACAAGTATATAAACAACCAACATTTTCCCCTTTACTTTCTTGGTTTGATATGTATGCTTAAGCACACATAGAGAAGGAAGCATAACAACAACAACAGCATTCTCAAAACAACAATGAATTTGACCCTCAAAGCTTCTAATGCTAGAAATGTGCTCTCACTGGGTCTGAGACTTACAAATAATGTTGGCGATTCATCTGAATTGACCTAATCTGGTGTCTATATTTCACCCACTGACAGCAGAGGACACACTGTCACGCTCAGGAAGAAAAGCTTAGTTACTGTTGGTGGAAGGGTTGACACACTCACTGGTTAAGAATCAGGGTTGACACACTCACTGGTTAAGAATCAGGGTTGACACACTCACTGGTTAAGAATCAGGGTTGACACTCACTGCTTAAGCGTAAACCAGGTTTTGGGGAACACCCTCAAAAAGTGGCTAAATTAACTAAATCAAGTGGCAGGGCCAAAATCGTTACTGCTAACTTATTATGTATGAATTAACCAAGCGACATTAATGTTGTAGCCTTCAATTTACCACTAAAGGGTAAGAGTCAATATATTATTTATTACTAATTACTAATTACACAAATTAAAATACCATACCCAACACCAACAATAAACACATAATTAAGAGAAAGGTACAGTGCAAGAAAAAAGAGAATAATTAATGAATTTAATGTCACAAATTAAAAAGAATGACTTTTTGTAGACAAACCAACATGGCTTTATTTCAAATTCACAGAGAGAAAAATGTTTCACCAGAAAACAGTAATTCACTTTCGTCTCCTCCCCCCTGTTACAGAATGTGTTTAAACTGAGTGTTTCTATTTGTCTAGTGTAGTAAAAAGGAGTGTGTTCATGTTTGCTTACAGCTGTGTGGTCACGGGCGTGGATGGTCACACGTGTGTGTGTGTGTGTGTGTGTGTGTGTTAAGGAGTGTTTGTGTATCTGGTTGTGTAAACACTGCTATCTGTTATCTCCATCCTAACATCAACTCATAGTGAAATGGTGAAAGCATGTGTTTGCTCAAAGGTACTGTATACATAGGCCCCTTACCTTGCCTTTCCCTGCCCAGATCTAAACTGTTACAACCCCCCCTCCCCCCAATACGCGCACCCCAACTCACCGCCAATCCCATGCATAGTAACAGGATTTGGCACTATGTTTGTATGTCATTCCCCCCCCCCCCCCATACAAAACCCCAATATTGGCTTTGAGAGCCCTGTCACATTCTACCCAAACGCCCTCCCATGATGTCATCAAAGCTCATCATGTCTCTTGGTGAGGTCCTCCCCGTAATTAGTCACCTGACTTCCCACAAACATGTTCCAATTAGCCAGAATCTCCTTCTTGGTCATTTTGTCATCCTGTTGCAACCAATCGCAGAGGAGGCAATTGCAGGTCCCGCCCATCACCATTCATTGAGGTCATGATTGAGAGAGAAAGGAAGAAGTGAGGAGAAAGAGAGGGAGGGTAGGATGAGAAGAAGAGGGGGGGGGGCAGAAAAGGAAAGAAATAACAGGGAGCAAGGGATAAATGAGGTGATGATAGACAAGAGAGAGAGAGAGAGAGAGAGAGAGAGAGAGAGAGAGAGAGAGAGAGACTCATTATAATTAACAGGTCATTACCCCCAATTAATTCCATTATGTTGATTATTAGCCGGGTGAAGCCTGACAGTGATTGCAAGGATGTGTGATGTGAGCCGTGAGAGCCCCCAGAATGCACTGGGGCTGACTGGATTCACTGTTTATTTGATTTCTGCATAAATGCTGCTGTACAAGGCTGCTTTGCGAACACATTGTTTTTTCCTTGAAACTTTACTCGAAACTTGACATACTGGTAAACAAACTAACTAAATAAAACATATTATATAGGCGCAGCATGCTGCCAAGGACCGAATGCAATGGAGAGAGCTCATTGAAGCCTTTGTCCCCATAGGGGATGAAGAGGAGTACATAAGTAAGTAAGTAACTCCATTCCACCACCTCCACCAGCTTGGACGGTTGGACACAAGGCAGGTTGGGTCCATGGATGTCCACAGGTGTTCCTAATAAAGTGTATCTCTTTCAGTAGGTACTGGGGACAGTGGGACTAGGTGGTGGACGTACCTTGTCCGAGTCCGTCTCATGGATAAGGTGTCTGGCCTCGTTGTCAGCGTGGTCAATCTCCCCTGGCAGAATCCACTGGGCCACCTCGTTGTTATCCAGAAAACCATCCTGAAAACACCACAGACAGATACAGTCTGTTAACATGGACGTCCACACAGAGATACAGTCTGTTAACATGGACGTCCACACAGAGATACAGTCTGTTAACATGGACGTCCACACAGAGATACAGTCTGTTAACATGGACGACCACAGACAGATACAGTCTGTTAACATGGACGTCCACACAGAGATACAGTCTGTTAACATGGACGTCCACACAGAGATACAGTCTGTTAACATGGACGTCCACACAGAGATACAGTCTGTTAACATGGACGACCACAGACAGATACAGTCTGTTAACATGGACGTCCACACAGAGATACAGTCTGTTAACATGGACGTCCACACAGAGATACAGTCTGTTAACATGGACGTCCACACAGAGGGTGCCTAATCGGGGTTAGCACGTTAGAGGGGACTTGCTAACTTGCTTGCTATGTTTTTAAAGATATTTTGTAATATATGGATGGATATACTGTATATCGTTAGCCTCATAGCATAATTGCCGTAGTCATATTTTGGCCAAATTGAGATATCTGCCTAACTCTTCTGCTGATTCACTGTGCATTGTTGCCTATGCCATCAGCATGCCATCAGAATGCTTGTTACATTCCAAAATCACTATCTGCCCAAGTCATCTCTTTGACACAGGCATTTTTGACACTACATACAAAGATGGCTCAGCTGACCACAAGTGAAGCGTGACTTACAGTATGTAATTATGCTACGAGGCTAACGATATGGACCGTTTGTATTGAGGGGCTCTAGTTCACACTACATATTCAGCAGTGTACTGTCTTGTTAATGCATATGTTACGGTACATGTGGGAATACGGTACATGTGGGAAAACTAGGGTTAAGGTTAGGTGCTACGTCGACTTGGTACATGCTGGCATGTCTAACCCTAATCCTAACCCTAACCCTAACCCTAACTGTAGCACCTAACCCTAACCCTAGTTTTCCCACATGTACCGTATTCCCACAAGTACCGTAACACATACAGTAGATAACATTAAAGTAGCATTAGGCATGCGCCTAGTTGATGGGAGGAGGGAAGGTTGGTGTGGATGTTCTGGGTCTGGAGGGGGTCAGACCTTGTTAATGTCTCTGAACTCTACAAAGTGTTTCTTCTCCGTCTGCACCCAGTCTGGTTCACTCTCTCCATTCTCCGCTGTGAACATGTCCCCTGTGGAGCAACAGAGGTAGTCATGTGACATGACAAAAAACAAAATAGGACATCTGTTACATATATAATGTATCTATACCCTAATCATAATATATATATATATATATATATATATATATATATATATGATATTTCAAACATACTTAACATACTTTCATTTACTTGCATTAGGCTTTGGTTAAAGACTCATTTCAGGTTAAGGAACCAAAATATGTGATTTTGGAATTGACAAGAAATGTTTGATCTGAATACACGATCAATACATGTAAACACTTCCTGGGGGTGCTCAACCACTTTGAATCCTAGTATTTGACATATATAGGTAGTGGTAGTGGAACATCACTTTAAGTCATCTTATGCCATATTAGGCTCACTGAGGGAGCAGCCAGGGGTTGGGAGAGAGACTTACCGATGTATTCATTGATGTTGATCTTTCCATCCCCGTTCTGGTCAATGTCCTCTATAGTTTCCTGATGCCAATCAAAACAAGTACATTTTGTTGTGAACTCTGACATTTCTCAGAACTGTGTGATGGTTTATAATGTAACTGATATCTAACTCCTGGACTAAAGAGAGACACTGTCTCAGTGTCTAGTTTTCAAGTCCAGGGGTAGCCTTAAACTGAATCAAAGCAACTGTAACTGTTATATGTATCTGTACAATGTCACCAAATGTACCTGTAACTGTAATTATAACAACACCGTAGTATATTTGATATTTTTGGTGGATTGTGATTTGAATCTAAAGGACTCGCTGACCTGTACTACAATGGCCTTCATGTGGTCATAGTCCTCAGGGTGAAGGAAGGCAGTGAACTCCTCCCTGGTTGCTACGCCGTCGCCGTCCCGGTCAGCTGATCTGAAGCGCCTCTCGTCTCTGGTCAGCATGGACCTGTAGCTGGTTTTGTCGGCCATATCATCAAACTCCTCATCTATTAAAAAAAATAAGAATAAAAAAAATAAGAATAACTTTACTTATATACCACTTTTCAAAGTAGGCCACAAAGCGCTTCACATAAAAGGAGAAAAGAAAACAGGGAGATAAGAAAAGGCTGTCGACAGTAGGGGACACTACAGTGTGTCGTTTGGTTCATCGCCACAAGGGGCCAAGAGCCTACCTATTATGACTTGTGAATGATTTGTGCGTTTTGCGGTGACATTTTAAAAAGCAATGATTCGGGGCGAACATTTCTCACTCTCCATTTCCTGGTGTCTCTGCCTTTATTCCCCAGGACAAACGATGTGCTGTTTTTCTTTGTGTCAAGGACAATAGACATGGATACCGCTGTAATGCCCCCTGCCTTTGTGTTAGGAATAAGAACCTAAGACTACACATTCAAAAGAACAGAGTGAATTGTTAACCCCTACCCTCATTCCTGGGTTGTATATTGTAGCTTATGCCCAATCTGTCTTCATACCATGTTGTATATAGATAGCAATTGAATATTCCCTAAATAGTAGGTTGGCTGTGGCTCTCTAGGCTATACCAAAACCTATTCAGAATCCTTGACACCCATACTAATTACACGTTATTCCCCCCAGGTAAATAACAGTACATTGAGTTTTACAGTTTTACACCAACTTGATCAGTCAGTCTCCTTATGGACTGAACCATTAAAGCCACACACACACACACACACACACACACACACACACACACACACACGTGCCGTGAGCTTTTAGATTGGGTAAGCATAAGATATAGAAATACACATAATTACACATACACGCTATCAGTGAACGCAGTTTCAAGGAAATGCAATTGTGATGCCCTAGAACCCGCTAATAAACTGTAGGGTCACTTTGTGATCAGATTACAAAAAAAAAAAAAAAGTTGCCAGTTTCGACTATATCAGGGGTGCTCATTGTTCAATCTTTTTTGAACCAAGATCTTTTCAAGTAGCCAACCTGCTGAAATCTACAAGTCCAGTTTCAACATCGCAAACGCACACACGCACAACACAGACACACACCGTTTCCATCCTCCATAGTAAACTCACAACACACTTTCTTTTCACACTTTTGTCACACAGGCACTTGACTTGACATCACATCACAAACCCTCCCTCTCTATCTCTCTCAAACACTTTTGGTCCAGAACCACTGGCACGGACAGCGACATTAGGCCTATCTCAGCGATTGATTAAGCAGCTCTCTCTCCAAACACAACGGCACAGGCCTACATTCAAAGGTAAAAGCAGAGGAAGTCTTAAATAAGGAGCCATAACCAGCAGCACAGCAGTACTCAAACCATATAAACAAGCACAGATCGCCACCAGCCTCGCGAATCATATAAATCATATAAACCGCTCATACCAGGCTTGCTGGAACCCCCTAGCGACTCTCCCTTTCTGGGTGTGAAGATTGGTGAGCGGTGGCTTCGGGCGGCCTTTAGCCAGTAGTTGTGTTTTTCCAGTCCAGTCCAGTCTACGAAATCCCTTTAGGTCGCTGACAGTAATGTCCATATTCACAAAATCAAGCAAGTTATTCTTATTGATTATTATTATTTAGATCGTTTGAGCTAGCTAGCATAAGATATTCTGCCGGGCGAGAGAAAGTAAGGTGTGAACTTGAACAAGTGAACTTGAAAGTGATAAGAGCCAATCAGTAGCTCTTATCGGAATGAACGAACTACTGATTGTCTGGTAAGCATGCTTACCCTGGCCACATTAAACAGCGGGCTGAGGCATCGGAAAAAATTAAAAAGACATTTTCACGCATTCGAATGTACGCGAGGGAAAGCAGAGAGAGAAGTGCTTATAATGCAACGCAATGCAAGCAAGCAGAATAGCGAGTGCTTACTCCTGCAGGTGGCGCCAAAATGAATGACTCCTGCTGCCCTGGGACCTAAAATACGACTATTTTAATGAAAACAAACAAACGGTTACATGCACTTTTATTTTAATATTTTCACTGTCCTTTTTTATTTTTTCGTTGGGTAAGCACTGCTTACTATGCTTATATGGACGACACGTCCTTGACACACACACACTCGTACCCAAGTAGTAGCCATAGGTGGTGTTCTTGTACTCCTCCCAGCCGATGTTGCCGTCCTTGTTCTGGTCGTACTCCTTCCAGTGTTTGTCCACGTTCTCCCTGATGTAGCTCCTCTGCCTGTATTTGATCCACTGGTGCAGCTCTGCATGGCTCACGTAGCCGTCTGTGTTTGTGTCAATGCGGTCCACGATCTTCCTGCAAAACAGGGAGCCAAACAAAAACACTGTTTAGAACCATGGCCATTCAAATCAACACTCCAGGGCAACAATCTTTCGGTGTACCGTTTGGAAATGTTCAGCTTTATCTGACCATGTCTGTTCTACTCATTGAGTTTCTATGTTTATAACCGCCTAAGCTGAACACTACCGGTACTCATTATAAAGGGATAGTCCAATCCCAATACATTGAGGCAATAAGCAATATGATTGGTTGTGTAGATCTATGCCTAAGCAAAGAGATGCGCCTGATAAAAACAGGACACATCTTTTCTATTTCTATTTAAGGCATAACGCTGAAGGATATCTTCACATACAAAGATTAGACCTATAGCCAAAGGTGATGGCGTGGGTGAGCAAAGGGAAAAAGAGGAGGACATGGAAGAGGTGGGTTGAGAAATGGTGAAAGAATAAACCACAATTAAACAAAATGTAAATCATGTAAATCTCAAGTGTCACTACCAGAAGGACATCCTGTTTTTCTTGAACAAGATACATTGGCACCCAAATGATATCCAGAGCCACAAACACCAGTTATTTTTAAGAGGCCCTCCCTCCCATAATAATTGTAGGGGGAACACTAATCTAGTCAGGTGGGTAGGGCTGAGGAAACAGTTCTAGAATGTAGCACAAGGGGGTGAGTGTACTCCCTTGGAGGAGTAGGATGAAGTTTTCCCCTAGACACTGATGTATATGTCTAACATGCTGTACCCCAGTTTGTCTTTGCTCTCCTCAGGGGTCAGCTGGTCGAAGGTCTTGGCCTCCTCTTTGCCTAGGAAGGCTTCATGGTCGTACTGGAAACCCTGGCCATCTTCATGGGGGCGGTCGCTCAGGTCAGCTTGGCGATGATGGACACGCTTCTCCTTAGCGGGCACGGCGAGCGCAACCCCGAGAATAAGGGCCAGTGACCCTAGTGACTGCAGCAGCATTTTGGAACCTGGATGGGAAACATAAACACATATTACATTTGTATTATATAGAAATATAATAATATACACATACACGTAATATATACATATTAATGTCTAAATATAGGCTAGAAAATGTTATTCAACATATTTCCATAGCAGCTATTCACATGAAATTTAGACCAGACATTGGTATTAACACAATAAACCTACACAGCTAAAGAAATTGTAACATTCCAATCCATAAAAAAAGCTGGAAAAGTGGAATGACACAGGAAAAAAGTATTGAACATAGTAAGAAAAAGCACTAATCCATCCTATGCCACTAATGACTTCTCCTAACTGTCGTAATTACAATAAGCTGGGGTAGTGCAGGTTGGTGGGTAAGTACTTCCACATTTTGAAAATGGTTTTCCCACCTCTGAATGCAAGTAAACTAATAATTTGTCACCAAGCTTTCCTGCAAGAAACATCTCATGATGGGTAGAGGCAACAAGCTCTCCCAAGAACCTCACAACAAGATAGTTGAGCAGCATAGTAATGACACTTGTTACCAACGCATTTCTCAATAAGCACCATTAGGGCCATCATCCACAAGTGGAAGGAACAACACTCAAGCCACACACAAGAGCTCCTCGCAAGATTTCTGACCAGGCAGTCAGAAAGTTAGTCAGAAGAGTAGCCCAAGAGTCAAGGACCACTCGAGCAGAGCTCCAGAAAGACCTGGAAGCAGCGGGTACAGTTGTCTCAAAGAAAACAATAGGCAACGCACTCCGCCGCCACGGTCTCCATACGCGATCACCCCTGGAAGACTCCTGGCATGTTGAAACTCGTTTGAAGTTTGCTACAGAACATGTAGAGAAGCCTGTAGATTACTGGGAGAATGTAATCTGGTCAGACGAGGCAAAAATCAAACCTGTCGACCTAGCGCCGACCTAGCGTCTAATGATTGCACGGTCTGCAGCTCGCAGCGGTTCGAATCCCAGCTGGCCACATGTCAAAGTGTCCTTGAGCGAGGCACTGAATCCCTAATTGCTCCAGGATCACCTTCAATGGCTCTGACCCCTTACCTAGAGCATACATTTAGCTGTAGTCTGTGCAATGGCAAAGCTTGAATCCCTTTCCCCTTGAAGAATGGGCCAAAATCCCACCTGATCACTGTGAGAGATTAGTTTTTTCGTACAGAAAGCATGTTGAAGCTGTCATTGAAACAAATGCTTCTTCATCAAACATTGAATACATTTCAGTTTGTGTGTTCAATACTTTTTTCCTGTGTCAATCTCTTTTATTGCACATATTTTTTTTTTTTAAGGATTGTAGAGTTACAATTGCTTTAGCTGTGCAGTTTTATAATTAATATAATTAATTATAATTAATACCAATGTTTGGTCTAATTTTCATGTGATCAATAGCTGTAATGGAAATATGTTTAATTGTTTATATTTTGATGTGTTGAATACTTATTTCCCCCAAGGAGAGGTAGGGAGAGAGGTGGTAGGGAGAGAAAGAGAGGGAAGGAGAGAGAAAAATAGAGAAATCGATGCTAAAGCAGGCCAAACAGAACTGGTAATAGCAGACAAAATCTCAGATTCACCCAAGACAATCAATGATTTCATGTTCAAGACTAGTCATGAATCCAAACAGTGATGTGCTCAAGAATGTTTTAAAACATTTATGTCCCATTTAGTAGCCAACCAGCCTGTCTTAAATTATCATAATGAATTTAACAAAACATAATGTACTCTTGTCTAATGTTATCACCGTCACTTCCTTTACATAACATATGCATAAGTTATTAATAAAACAATCAATTATATCAATACCATCCCTGTAATTGAGTCCTATAACAGCAGAGACAAGATAGTAGCCATCAGAAAACTGATGGAAAACTGATGCCAACATAGGCCTAAAGTATGCAATGTATAGTACAGCAAGTTAAAAGAAACAAGCAAAAACTATTTAGTTAAGGCTGTTACTCAAAATAAATCTGATTGATTTCTCGCAACTCACCCAAATCACGCCTTTTCAGGAGTTTTGAAGTACACGTTGGCACTCGATGCCTCTTTAAATTCTACGCTGGCGGAGGAGGTACCACTCTTGCTCAGTCGACCAATCACAGACATGCTGACAGGACAACTGACCAATTGAAACGAGCAGATGGCAATAACGGAATATAACACGGATTCCGATTGGCTATGAAGCGCCACGTTGACACGCGAACGCGCAACCAAAGACGCAACACTCTGGAGTAAGGAGTAACCTCCGGAGCGCGCATGCAGATGTTGGTCGTGTACTAATCATATTGAATCATTTTCCCTTGTTGGTTGTCAACAAAATGCGTGTAGCCAGTTTTGCACCTTGCAAAATCAAGCTCGAGTGATGCACTGTAATGCCTAACAGTTTGACCAAAACACAGCTGACTTCATTATATCTATGACATTCAGACCAACAAATGTGTACGTGTGTAACTGCTACAGCATCATTTTAAGGTAGTTTCACAAACATACACTTTCCAGTTTGACCTGAATATTGATGGCTGATGAACTTGTGTAATGTGTAATGAGTTAGTGTGCTGTTCAGGTTAGGCTTTTCAAGTGATAGAACTGCCCTGCAAATTGAAAACAGACACCGTTTTCATAAGCCATCAGTGGTTCAGAATCATTTTAGCACAGTTGGATAAATGGATAAAAGGTATGTGTAATATTGTTCACGAACAACATTTGGATTGAACTGACGTTGGAAAGCTAACACTTGGGGGCAGTGGATGCCTTTAGAACACGCAATTCTATTGATTTAAAATATTCTTTCCTTCCTACTGTACCTCGCCCACTTCGCAATTTGCAGGGCCGTTTCATCAGATTTCCTAATATGTTTTATTCTGAATTATTTAATGTTGTTTGCATTTTTTGTGTTTGATTATTTATGAAATATGTTATATTGATTGCTGATATTTACGTCTCTATAGCCCAAAGGCCCATGTATTAGACGTCTAGTCCAGCAGCACTCTAGGACCACTGGGACTGTGAGGACATGGACACAGGATGAGGCTCTGCGGGACTGTTTTGAGACAACGGACTGGGTTCTCTGTGAGTCACATGGGGAAGACATTGACAGTCTTTTACATTGCATCTCAGACTACATTCACTTCTGTGTGGAGAACACTGTACCTGCTAGGTGAGTGTGGTGTTTTCCTAACAACAAGCCTTGGACTAAAGTGACCTAAAGGCCCTCGTCAACGACAAGAAGAGAGCCTTCAGGTCTGGTGACGAGGAAGAACTGAAGCTGGTGCAGAGGAAGCTGAAGGAGAAGCTGAAGGAGAGCAGGGACACCTACAGGCAGAAGATGGAGGACAGCTTGCAGGACAACAACACAAGAGAGGTGTGGAGCAGAGTGGGGAAGATCACCAGCTACAAGCAGGCTAACGACCCGCAAGTGGCAAGTCTTCCCCACTCTGCTCCACACCTCTCTTGTGTTGTTGTCCTGCATGCTGTCCTCCATTTAGCACCAGTCTTTCCATGGACAGGACCAACGATTTGAACCGGTTCTTTGACAGGTCTGACTCAGGGATCAGGGGCTCAGTGTCTCCCTTCCCCCAACTCCACCGATGACTCTCTGCTCTGTCCTCCTTGTTCTTCTCCTCCCCCCAGCTCCCCTAGCTCTGCTCAGCTACCGGACCAGCCCCCCTCCCCTCCCCCTGCTCTGTGTGGACCCATTCACACCTCTCACCTACCCGTTTGTCCCATCCAGTACACTCTCCCTTCCTTCTCCTTCTCCACCCCTCTCTGAGTCCATTCACACCTCCCCTCCATTCCCCTCCTCTTCCAGCCCCACTATTTCCTCCCTTCAAAACTCTTTAGCTCCCCCTAACATTCTTTGCCCCGACACCACTGGTACATCCAAAGACCCCACCCCCCACTCCAGTGTCTTCATAAGTATGGGGCGGCTGTGGTGCAGGAGGTAGAGTCGCCGCCTAATGATCACAAGGTTGGCAGATCGGCGGTTCGAGCCCCGGCTGGCCACATGTCGAAGTGTCCTTGGGCAAGACACTGAACCCCAAAATTGCTCCCAGTGAGTGGGCCAGCACCTTGCATGGCAGCTTGCTGCCATTGGTGTGTGAATGTGTGTGTGAATGGGTGAATGAGAGGCCGTTGTAAAGTGCTTTGGAGCAGTGCAGTCCATTTTACCATTTACGGCTCAGGTGAAGAGAGAGCTGGGGAAACCCCTCACAAGGAAGGCTGTGGGCCCTGACGGTGTGAGCCAGAGGGTGCTCAAAGTCTGCGTGGACCGGCTGTGTGGAGTACCCCAGTCCTCTTTAACCTCTTTAACCTCACTTTGGAAAAGGTCCCATCAATGTGGAAAACATCTTGCCTCGTACCGGTACCAAAGAAAAGGAACCCCAGTTTTCTGAGTGAATGATCCTTGACATCCCACATCAGGAAGACCATGGAAAGACTGGTGCTAGCCAACATGCGGCCCCCGGTGAAGACATCCTTGGACCTCCTCCAGTTTGCCTACACAGAGCTCACTCCCATTTAGATACACAGGGCTGGCAGCACTGTGAGGGCCATGTTCTTTGACTTCTCCAGTGCCTTTAACACCATACAGCCCTTGCTACTTGCGGATTAGCTGCTGAGGATGCAGGAAAATTCCCCCGTTGTCCTGGATTACGAACTATCTGACCAACATGGCCACAGTTTGTACGGCTGCAGGGATGTGTGTTGGACTGGGTGGTGAGCAGCACTGGCGTCCAGCAGGGGACAGTTCTGGCTCCTATCCTCTTCACCCTCTATACCTCGGACTTCAGGCACAACACACATACTTGCCAGATCTGCAGAAGTTCTCAGACTATTCTACTATTGTGGGATGTGCTATGGCTACCTGGTGGACAGTTTTGTTGAGTGGTGTGAGCAGAACCACCTGCTACTCAACAACGCTCAAAAAGACAACGGAGACAATGGCGGTGGACATTAGATGTTTCCATCCAGGGAGAGAACGTGGAGGTGGTCCAGAGCTGCAAGTACCCGGGGGGTGCACCTGGACAATACACTGGACTGGACTGGTAACACAGATGTCCTGAATAAGAGGGGCCAGAGCTGGCTTTATTTCCTGTGGAGGCTCAGTTCCTTTGGCGTGTGCAGGACTCTGCAAAACATGCTCTACCAGTCAATGGTAGCTAGCGCAGTGCTGTATGCGGTGGTATGCTGGGGGGGGGGGGGGGGGGGGGGGGCGGGCAGCATCAAGGAAGGTGACACCAAGAGGCTGAAGAAGCTTATTAGGAAAGCTGGTTCTGTCCTTTGTCCCCCCTGGACACAGTGGAGGAGGTGGCCAATATGAGGACCAAACTCCTGGCCATCATGGACAATCTCTCCCATCCCCCGCATGACACTGTGGCAGAGGAGCAGAGAAGCTCCTTTTGCAACAGATTATTACAACCACATTGCACCAACATCAAACGTGCTTACAAGGCTAGACCGCTAGCATCTAGGCATGTCTGACCATGTGTCAATCCTCCTGATCCCAGCATACACTACCATGGGGAAAAGTGCTCCCATCACCACTAAGACTGTCAGAACCTGGCCAGAAGGGTCCGCTCCACTGCAGATCTGCCTAAATGACACCCCATGGCAGGAATATGAGCATGAGGACATGGAACAGTTCACGTCGTTGGTTCTGAACCACATAGTGAACTGCACCAACTCAGTCACCGTGGACAAACGGGTCCGGGTCTACCCCAACACGAAGCCATGGATGACTGGGAAGGTCCAAAAACTGATCAACGAGAGGGACAACGCCTTCTTCGCAGGGAAGAGCACACCGCTGTACAGCACCACCAGGGCTAACCTAAAGCGCGGCATCAAAGAGGCCAAGGCAGACCACAGAGAGAAGATTGAGGAATGCTTCCTGAGCAACGACTCCAGGCGGATGTGGCAGGGGGTTCAGCACATGACAAACTTCAGAGCCAACAGGCTCACAGCCGCAGAGGACGACCCCCTGCTGGCGGAAGAGCTGAACTCCTTCTACGCCCGGTTCGACGAGGGGCGAACGGAGGTAACCACAACACAAACACCACTCTCTCCAGCTCTCAGCAGCCTCACCCTCACAGAGCATGAAGTGAGACGCGTGCTGAAGGCGGTGGACCCCAGGAAAGCCTCGGGGCCGGATGGCGTCCTGGGACGGGTGCTGAGGGACTGCGCCGACCAGCTGGCCGGGGTTTTCACCAACATCTTCAACCAGTCCCTGTCCCAGGCCACCATCCCACCCTGCCTGAAAACCTCAACTATCATCCCAGTCCCGAAGAAAAGCACGGTGAGCTGCCTAAACGACTACCGCCCGGTGGCACTCACACCAATCATCATGAAGTGCTTCGAGAAACTAGTCCGGGCCCACATACTCACACGCCTCCCGCCCAACCTGGATCCATACCAGTTCGCCTACAGAGCCCACAGGTCCACAGAGGACGCCATCGCGACGACTCTCCACGCCACTCTATCCCACCTGGAGAGGGGAAACAGCTACGCGAGACTGCTCTTTGTGGACTTCAGCTCCGCCTTCAACACCATCCTTCCAGACAGGCTAGTGACCAAACTACTAGACCTGGGTCTATCACACTCTATATGTGCATGGATCAAGGACTTCCTGACCGACCACCCCCAGAGGGTGCGGGTGGGCCCCCACACCTCCACAGCCCTCAGACTCAGCACTGGGTCCCCCCAGGGCTGCGTGCTAAGCCCCATCCTCTACAACCTCTACACCTACGACTTCACCCCCGTCCACCCCAGCAACTCCATCGTAAAGTTTGCAGACAACACCACCGTGGTGGGATGCATCTCGGGGGGGGACGAGGCGGCGTACAGGGATGAGGTAGAGCAACTGAGCAAGCTGTGCAAGGTTAACAACCTGCTGCTGAACAAGTCAAAGACCCAGGAAATCATCGTAGACTTCAGGAGGAAAAAGTCAGAGATCCAGCCCCTGCTCATCAACGGAGAGAGCGTGGAGAGAGTCTCAACCCTCCGATTCCTGGGGGTGCACATGCAGGATGACCTGACCTGGAAGGACAACACAAAAGCCACCATCAAGAAGGCACAACAGCGGCTATACTGCAGGAGATACTGGTGACCTTCTACCGCGGCGCAGTGGAGAGCATCCTCACCTACGGCATCTGCAACTGGTTCTCCAGCTGCACAACCGCGGAGAGAAATGCGCTACAGAGAGTCGTGAGAACAGCCCAGAAGATCACCGGCGCCCCCCTCCCCTCTCTGGAAGAGCTGTACAACACACGCTGTCTCAGGAAGGCCTCCAAGATCTCCAGGGACCCAACCCACCCTGGGTACGAACACTTTACCCGGCTGCCCTCGAAAAGGCGGTTCAGGACCATGGCCGCAAGGACAAACAGACTGAAGAACAGCTTCTACCCCAGGGCCGTCCAGGCCCTGAACACAGCAAAGACCTAGGTTCTTGGCCCTGGACAGTCTGGACGGATTGATGGCAGCTGCTGGACTGAAAAAATCAGGTGTAGTGCTGAGGCACAAATATGTACATTTCAAGCCTGCAAACTGCGACACTTTAAATAAATGTGCAATAACACTATGTGCAATACAACCCTAGTCGTCTATCTGTACAGTATAGTATAGTGGATAGTGTACATAGCCTTTATTTATGTAAACCAGCTCCTTCCCTTCTTGTGTTTTTTTTAAAGTGTTTTTTTAAAGTTTTTTTTCTTCTTTCCTAACACCAGGGGAGCCACCCCTCCTAAATTTCGTTGTTTGGTACCTGTACTGTAGCAATGACAATAAAGACCATTCATTCATTCATTCATTCATTCATTCATTCATTCATTCATTCATTCATTCATTCACTAAGGAGTGCTGTAGGAGGTATTTTCTGCCTCCCGCAATAAAACTGTACAACTCCTCCGGCTGGCTCGATCGGAGTGATCAGGCTGGGGGATGTTACATCAAACTGGGATGTTCTTACTGTATATAATGTTTCAGGTGTCTGTTTTATTTTGTTATTCTATTGTCACTTTATTTTATTGTTGTTGTTTGTGATATGAGCTATCTATCTATCTATCTATCTATCTAATTCTTATATGCCTCATTTATATTTCTGTTGATATACTTTGATATGTTCATTTGTTCTGTCCTGGATGAGTAGCGATAGTAAAATGTTATGTAACACATTGTTGACATTTTGTGGCTAGTAGAACTCCAAAAGAGTGCATATGGCATTCTTAGCACTGTGTAAATATTTACAAATGCTCTCCTGAAGGGTTGCGCTAGACTGTATTACCTTCAGCGTTTTCATCATATAAAAATGTATTCAAACTGTACCTCAAAAGTGCAATCTGTAATTCCCCCAGCTATTAATTACGGGATTGGGCTGGACAAACTCTCAATTTCATAGACTGAGCTATGGATGCAAGGACTGACGAAAGGTTAAAATTATAGTTTTAACCATGTTTTGACGTTATATACATTGTTTACATTTGCAATGTTTGAGTAAAACAAGCTTGTATTCTGGGTTATACATTGGGTAAGACAGTTGAACTAAGCTCATGAGGCATATGCAGTATATGTTATATTATTCATGAATTAATGGCTATATCATCAGTTTAAAATGCAAAATATGAATCTACCAATAAAGTCCATACGTCACAAACTGCAGGATGTTAACAAACCTGGAGTCGGAGACACTCATCATTTGTGGGGACAGGCGTCAACGTTATGATTGCTAGCAAAAGAGTGTCATTAATGGTAAATTCCAGTAAATTATTAAATGTACCTTTCCTGCAAGCTTGGTAAACCTTGGCCAAAATCAAAACATATTAAACGTTTGTTAGCAACCGCTCAGATTCACTTTTGAGAGCAATCAAAACTGCTGTCAGTCTCCAAAAATGACAAATGTTCCAGTTATGAGTTTGTGACTTATGGACTTTCATATTGCATTACAGGTTGCCCCTTTCATTATTACCTGCATGGTGGACTGTAACTAAACCCCTCAAAAAAAGTTCGGAAACGTTATTTCGGTTGATTATTCCTCCCCTTTAATAATACCAATTGGTATGGTATTTTATATGGTTGGAAAGCCTGATTAGTCACCTTTACAACGAGGTACAACTTGTATGGATCATGCATTCGTGGAATGAGCAACACAGCTAAACGTGTGGGTAGCGGCCCAAAAATATTTGCAAAAATCCCCTATATTCTTCTGTTGGTATTCACTCTCGTTTTGAGTTGCTTGGTGGATTGGATGATTGCACTCTCCCACAGTAATAAGGAAAAAACAACACATATTGGCCATTTTTACACTTTATTCATTTTACACTGTCAGGGACCTCAGTAGCGTGTGGAAGATCCATATACAGTCACAACAGCTTGCCACCTCCTCCTCATGCTGGTCACCAGCCTGGTCACACACTGCATCCCATTCCTCAACCAGGATTTGCCGCAAGTCAGCCAACATGGTTGCGTTGGTCACTCTGGCACGTACAGCACGCCCAAGCTGATCCCACAAGTGTTCAATTGGGTTGAGGTCTGGACTCACGGCAGGCCATTCCACCCTCTCCACTCCCAAATTCTGGAGGTACTCTGTGATGATCCTGGCTCTGTGGGGGCGAGCGTTGTCATCCTGGAGGATGGAGTTAGGTCCCAGATTCTGGAGATATGGGATAGCCACTGGCCCCAGAATATCATTCCTGTCAATTAGGTGCCATTCAGGTGCCAGTCACACACCTGTGACTGACATACACCTGCCAGCACTTGAAGCTCAAAACGAGAGTGAATACCAACAGAAGAATATTGCAGGGGATTTTGGCAAAATATTTTGGGCCGCTACCCACACGTTTAGCTGTGTAACTCATTCCAACCTTACAAGTTGTACCTCGTTGTAAAGGTGACTAATCAGGCTTTCCAACGATATAAAATACAATACCAATTGGTATTATTAAAGGGGAATAAGAATCGACTGAAATAACGTTTCCAAACGTTTTTTGAGGAGTTTATGTGTTAAGTTTGGTTTGATTGTCAGAGCCATTGAATTTGATGGGTTGACACAGATGACTCTGGAGAGACACAGGGTGAGCATGCTTTTGTTACAGCCCAGCACAGAAGGACCAGTCCAGTTGTTGTCAATTAGCTTTTTTACTTTTCTGTTTTATTGTATGTTATGTTATCCGTGCCTGGTAACAAAATGTCCCCTCTGGAATAATAAAGATTGACCTGAACTGAACTGAACAGAAACACACCGTGGGACTTGTTGCTGTCACATGAAGGTTACAGTCAAGGTGGTTGTGGTCAATTCATTTATTAGGGAATTTTTATTTCAATTCAATTAAAGAATTGAAAATATCCTGATTCAAATATGATTCCATGTTCAGTGTAGTTATTGGCTGTCTCTGAGGCGTTCGTCATCCCCCTCTTCAAGTCACATGATTTGTTCTCCTCTTCTTGCTCAGTTCTCTCTTTTTTGCACTTCTATGCCTTATATCCTTTCTCTGCCTGTTTTTTTCCATCACTGTTTCGTCCTCTTTCTCTCTCTCTCCATCTTTCTCCCTCTCCTCTCTCCCTCCTCTCTTCCCTCGCCTAGGGCGGTGTGTCTAGTTCCATGGAGCAATTGAAGGTGACAGGGGCAGTGAGAGGAGGGGAGAGGGAGGACGTGCCACACTGTAGCCTGGGGGCACACAACAGCAAAGAGATGGAGGGAGGAAGAGGAAGAGGAAGAGAGAGGGGAAAGAGGGAAAAACAAAGCGAGGAAGCGGAGGGGGAGAGAGAGAGGGATATGGAAAGTAAGAGCAAAGTGAGCAAGATGGATAGAATGGTTATACTGGCGAAATGAATATTTCATTATTAATGTATGAACATGAATATAGCCCCTCCCCTTTCTTGGGATTCAATGGGTCGTTGTCACGAATGGTAATGGACAGTCAGCATAATTCTACCCCCCACACATACACGCACATACACGCACATACACGTATGCTGTTGTTTTCATTTTTTGTTTTGTTTTAAAGACTTGATGTTAATTTGTCCCGGCATCGTTGCTATGGTGACCTCCCTCCCTCCTCCCCCCCAGCGGTGAAAAAGAGAGAGAGGGAGAGGGTGAGGGTGACAGGGATGAACTAACAAGACTGAAAAAATGTGCCCTTAAGCTGCGCAAATATTCAAGTAACACACACACACACACACACACACACACACACACACACACACACACTATACTACATACAGTACATACATGCGTAAGCACAGACACACACACTTGCACATAAACTCACATGCACAAAGCCGGCATTCACAGAAACATTCAAACACATGGGCAAATATCTATTTATAATATAATTGTATATTATTTTAGAAAAACTAAATTGTTTATTTTCCCCGCCATCTATCCCTTACCTCAGTAAATTCTCTTTAACAAGTGACAGAGAGAGAGAGAGTGACAGAGACAGAGAGGGAAGGTGAGATGGAAGGAGGGAGGGAGGTAGGGAGGGAGGGAGGGAGGGATGGAGGAAGCGAGGGAGGGAGGGGGCGAGAGAGCACAGCGTCTTGTCAACCGGAAATAAAACATGTTGGCACCCTCCTTCTCCTCCACCCCCCCCCTCCCATCCCTCTTTCCTGTGCCCCTTTCTTCTCCTCATTACACACAGATAAAGTCATCCAGTACATACTCCAGTCACCTCTTTCTCTTCTCACACACTTTCTTCAATAGTTTAGCCCTTCTTTTACATGTACCTTTTACATGAACTGAACAAGGATCTGATTATTGCTACAGAATGAGATTATCTAACAAATTCACATTGTTCTTACATCAACAGCAGTATAATATAATTAAAGACATGTCTGTAAATCAGTCAAGGCATCTTTCTTAGCTTGAATTCGAGTGTTGTACTGGTAAAGGTTGATAAGTACATTTGAAGCAAACCCATTTCAATACCAACCAGAGTGCTGTTACAGTGATACTAGAATGTGAAACAAAACTGTATTTGTCAAACTGTATTTGTTGACAAAAACTGTGTTATACTTAATATTTACTGTGCACCTGATATTTACTATGAAATGACTATAAAATACAGCATCAAAATAGTCAACACTAAAGAAAGACTATCGATACAAATGAAGAGTGGAATCAGTTAAACAATAGTAATACATTAGTAATACATCAGGATTCTATTGTTTTACTTGCTCTTCACTCCCTTAAGGCTTAACATTAGTTTGCTCAAACTGTAATTCTCAAATCTCTTTGGCGTGTCAAGGGCTCTCTGATTTTCTGGGCTAATCCAATGAAATATGCAAATGTAGTGTCACAAGAGTGACAAAGTGCAGTCAGAGAGAAAACACTGCAAACATGCAGTGGCACGCGTGTAGTGTGTGTGTGTCTCTGTGTGTGTGTGTGTGTGTGTGTGTGTGTCTGTGTGTGTGTGTGTGTGTGTGTGTGTGTGTGTGTGCGTGTGTGGCTTTAATGGTTCAGTCCATAAGGAGACTGACTGATCAAGTTGGTGTGTGAGGGTATCAGTAGAATGTTTGTGTGTTTGTGTCTTTGTGTGTGTGTGTGTGTGTGTGTGAGTGAGTGTGTGTACAAAACTGAGTTTGTATGACGTGTGTTAACTATGAATGTGTTTGCGTGTTTGTTCTATGAATATGGAAATTGAACCGTGTCTGTCCTCTAAGCTGTAACACGGTGCAGGTACAGGTCACAGTTTAGCCACAGTTCAGGAGCACAGCATTTCAATATTTGGATAACACTTTATTTGAAGATCTGTTTATAAACTACTTCTTATCTAACTTATCTACTTATCTACTAACTTTTATCAAGTAAAGGTTAACCACAAGTAATATAAATCATTATATTATATGAATCATTATATACTGATAGGTATAGATCATGAAAAACAGACGTAACGCGTGTACGGTGGCACACATTTCGAAAGCACTGGTTTTCAGCTTATAAGCAAAGTTTTAGATGAATTAGAAGTGTTTTTATTGTTGTTGTTTAGAAATGAGTATAGGTGTTATTCCTCCCTCTGTGTGTATTGCATGCTCTCTCTCTCCCTCTCTCTCTCTCGTTCTCTCTCTCTCTCTCTCACTTCATCACCCCTTCCTGGCATTAAGTCCAGACCTGACACTGACACTGAGTCTGTGTGTCATGCCTCTCTTCCTCACCCCCTCCCTCCACCCCCCCCCCCCCTCTCTCCCTCCCTCCTTCTCTCTCTATCCATCGCTCCGAGGACCAGAGTGCCTGCAGACGCGTTTCTCTCTCTCTCTGGCCCACTCCCCCCTCCCTCTCCTCCTCTCTTTCGCTCTGTCTAACTCTCTCCATCTCTCCCTGGCTCGCCTCCCTGCTCTCTCTTCTTTCTCCTTTTTTGCACACACAGTCAACAAAAGAGAGGTCAGGGGAGCGGGTTGAGGGGAGAGCAAAAGAGAGGAAGAAGAGAAGAGGAGGAAGACGGCAGAGGAGAAAGGAGAGGAACAAGAGTTTGGATCGCCGGCATCATCCTCTCACTGCAGTAAGTGAGGGGCCTTTCCCTAAACATGTCAATTCACAGACACCGATGTGAGGAGAGAGAGAGAGAGAGAGAGAGAGAGAGAGAGAGAGAGAAAAGAGAGAGAGAGAAAGAAAGAGAGAAAGGGTAGAGGGAAATCGAAATGTACTGATCGTAATGTACTGATAAGCTTTCCTCTGCACAACAAAGTGAGATGTCAAAGTAAGCTGCAGTAACACACAGAGAACGGAGAGAGTAGAACTATTTGTTTCTTTTCCGCCAAACCCCCACACACATACGGAACCAAATCAACTTGACCTTTTGACTCCCGGCGGAGGCAGAAAGGTGCCAAACAGAGACACACTCTGCCAAAAGCATGATTCGTGGGTAAAAGATTGCAGTATACTCAACTCTCACTCTCTACGCTTCACACTTTCTCCCTCTTCTTCAGTATGTTCCCTTTACTCTCTCTATCTATCCTCTCTCTCTCTCTTTCTCTCTCTCTCTCTCTCTCTCTCTCTTTCTCTCTCTCTCTTTCTCTCTCTTTCTCTCGCTCTCTCTCTTTCTCTCTCACACTCTTTCTGTCTCTCTTGATAATCACTTTAAAGCTAAAGGTCTGCAGACAACTTGGTTGTAGTTTTTTTTTCTCAGTTAGAAGTATTTGTCTATAGCATAAGAAAATCAGACGGGTGTTGAATACCACGAGAGGCGTATTGTCTCTGTGCTACATACCCACACTTGCTCATTCAGGGCAAGTCAGAGCCAAGAGTCTCGGGAGTGCACGATTGTCTAGATAGAACAAAGCAGGATTTTGTACCGCTCATTGTCTTGTTAAGTCTCCCTGGTGTATATTTTAGCCGTAATGCTGTAGTGGGTTAGAACTGCAAAATGTAGAGGGCCGTGTTGTGGTGTACGCAGTTTTATTTGAATATCTTCGCCAGACCACGGGCAAAATACATACATGAAATGTTTTCAAATATTTGACAAACTTGGTGTTTGACGCACAATGGAAGTCATGATTTAGTCTCAGAAGGGCTAAAATTAGGCGACTGACATTTCCCAAAACAATTTGAAACCATTTTGAATAGTTTTTTTTGCCCATGTTTGATCTGTGCAGGTTTAATTTGTCGCTGTATAGGCTTCCCTTTTTTTGTATGTAGTTAATCTACACTTTTACTGTAGTGTCCCAGCATATTTCTGCAGGTTAGGGAGTACACAAATGTAGGCTAGTGTGGCACGTTTCACTATAAAGAAATATGTTCCTTCTCCCAAGAATCAAGCTGTGTCTTCCATATCGATTACATCCTTTTTGTTGTCTTAATTAGAGTGTTACAGCCCTGGGAAAAATATTTATTTAAGAATGGTTTGCTTGATGTAACTACCTGTGCCTGACAAGTTAAATCAAGCAGAAATATTTGAAACTGGCCAGTTGGCCAGGTCTGGGGTAAATACAGTTTTACTGTATATTTACTGTATGTTTTACGACAGTCTACCTGTGTGTTCTGTTGTGTCAAGATGTTCTGTGTGTGTGTGTGTGTGTTGGGTGGCTGTTTAGTGTGTTTAGTGTGTGTGCGTGTGCATGTATGTATGGATGCATAATGGCAATAGGTAACTAATGGCACATATTTCCTCAGTGTGTATCGTCGTGTTTGGTGTTGTGTGTTTCATCCCTCTCTTGTCTGTAGTGTCTAGTATTGTCTGTAGTGTCTAGTATTGTCTGTAGTGTCTAGTATTGTATTTCTATATTGTGTTTCTAGTATTGTGTGTATTTCTATACATTTCCTCCACTTCATTGTCAGGGTGTACTATAGTATCGGGAGTATTTTGGCCCTTGTCATCTGTCAAGTACAACGTAAAGTAGGTCTTAGAACACATAGTGTTGTGTATACTGTATGTCTGGCCCCC
>NC_137675.1:46059126-46061626 GCF_963989245.1 Nansenia antarctica
AGGTTGGGTTATGGTTAGGGTTAGGTTGGTAGAGGTTTGGGTTATGGTTAGGGTTAGGTTGGTAGAGGTTGGGTTATGGTTAGGGTTAGGTTGGGTAAGGATGAATTAGTCTCAGGATTAGTCTCATGAATTATTGTCAGGGCCGTTACGAGGGAACAAGAACAACACGTTATGACCATGACCATGACCATGACCATGACCAACACTGGACTGGGACAGGGAAGGCATGTTCTTAGAGATGCTGTTGCCCATTTCCAACAGTCATGTCAATGAGATCTACCTGTGACAATCGACTATCTATTATTACACCCAGTAATTAAACCTTATTAACCTGTTGTATAGGTTCACTAGACAAGTACAGGCTTAGTGTGGGCATAGATGACAGTTTATGACTAAACTGTAATTCCAGAATAATGGATTTGGTCTTTGAGATGTTTAATACTATAATTAGTGGTTAACTCCACCCCCAAACGAGCAAAGGTTGCTAACAAATGATGGGCATTTAGTGATCCTAAAACTGTTGTTTGTTATATTGAGTAGGCTCTTCAACGCTTCAACTTTCATAATATGCAAAAAAAACTGAAAACACATAAAAAAAAGAAAAAAAAGACGTGTTATCCTCATTTGCGAGGATTGAGAATTGCAGAGTTGCGGCCCAAATCCCCAGAACGTGTCACATTTTAGCTCTCCTCCATTGTTTGATTACTAACTGGCAGCCGCCGTTGACTGGAATGTAATATCTTTTCAGTTCTTATGTCTTTGAATGAATTCAGACTCTCTCCTCTGTTGTCTAACAGTCTTCTCTCTTTTCCTTCTTCTACCTGCTGCTGTCCCTATCTCCTCCTCTTTCTTCTCATCCCTTTCCCCATCATGTCACCCGCCCCCCTCCAGTCGTTGCCCCCCCAGTCTGCTCCCTCTTACTCCTGCATGCTCCCTCCCTCTCCCTCCGCTCCTCCCCCCCTGCCGCGTAAATTTGATTCCCCGTCTTACTCTTCCTCTCACCTGCCTCCCCCTCATTCTGCCAACTCAAACACAGGTGAGTCTCAAGCACATTGTGTGTGTGTCTGTGTGTGTGTGTGTGTGTGTGTGTGTGTGTGTGTGTTTGTGTGTGTGCGTGCTTGCGTGCGTGTTGTGGTTGGATATATCTGTGTGGTGTGGGCATGCATAACCACAGTATCTGGTTGTAATGTAAATGTATAAAGACCTCCTTCCCTCCCTCTCTCCCTCCCTCCCTCTCAGGCTATCTCTCTCCCGTTGTGTCGGTGGCCACCCCAGTGCCGGGGAGTGAGCAGGATTTGGGTCAGTACTGGACCAGACTTCAGTGAGAGAGACACATTTATTCACAATGACACAGTCCTGGACACAACCCAAACTGGACAATCCAATAACCCCATAACACCAGACCACCAAGCCTGCCAGTAGAACCGCCTGAAGCTCCTGCTAACAACAAACACATGCTAACAACACAGAACTATGAGACAGTGAGTACCTGGCAACCCACCTCAACATAGCACTAGTGAGCTAGTCTGCACCAGAGAACTAGTCACCAGAGAGAAGTGGGACCAGCCAATAGCAGACAACACGACCCATCGAAACAAAAGAACTGCATGGTGAATTAACCCCACAACATGGCAACCAGACAACCAAAACAAACAGAACGGGAACCGTTTCCTTGGAGAGGAAATTAAATGAAATGTAATACATTTCTGTAACACATCCTGTAATGGCAGGAACTAGTATTATTGATTTGTACAACTCAACACAATGTCAAATGTCCCCAGAACCAATGTCCACCCGACAACCCAACCGACACAGACAGAGCCAAAGACCGAAAAATCGAAATCAGAAAACCAGAAATGTCTCTCCAGACAGACCAACAGACAGAAATAGTCAACTTTTGGAAGCCCTTCTCTGGAACCCTGACTGCTCAAGAACAGCCAGACAACATAAAACCATCCAAACAAAAACTGTCCCTTCTGTTCAGACCAACCAGTGACCTCAGAACCACAATGCATTTTTTTTTTTGTCAGTCTTTAAATTCCAAAAAGGTCATCTTTAATCCTCTTTTTAAACCACACCTGAAAGCCCAATTTATGGCAAATGCCTAGAATATGTTGACAATCATATTTTCCCCCTGTAAATGATCACCCCGTTTTGTATGATGGTTTGACCCAAAAATGCATTTTTACACTCAGGACTTGAAATCAAGAGGACTAAGAAAAGCCAAGCCATCACCATCACAATGTGATGACAATCAGTTTTGTCAGATACCAAAGGTACCTGGAACAACCAATGACAATCAAGGATGACCAAGGAGCCACCAATGACAATCAAGGATGACCAAGGAGCCACCAATGACAATCAAGGATGACCATGAAGCCCCCAATGACAGTCAGGTATGGGCCTGAAACAACCAATGACAATCAGTTGTTGACGTTGAGCTACTTATCACAATGAAGCTCAGCCTCAATGCACACTGCACACAAGATTCAGAACCATA
>NC_137675.1:46069126-46089126 GCF_963989245.1 Nansenia antarctica
ATTTCCAGAGCGTATTTACGAACGAAGCCATGATCTGATAACTATAAAGATAGCACACTCCGCATTCCATGACTTGGCTGGCCTGGGCGGCACTGGGCTGGAATGACTCACTCACGCACAAAGACAGAGAGATCAGCCTATTAGTGACTTTAACCATTAGTCCACCATGGGCAACATAAACTATTTTTAAAGCGCAAAAAAAATCCTTCATTACAAGATCCTGTCTATTTCCCTGGTATCAATTCCTACTACCGCAATTCCTGGAGAGTCCTGTATTACTGTTTACCCTGTGAACATGTCCAGACCTAGCCTCTCTGTGGTTTCCAGTTTCCTCATGGTATTGTTAAGTTGGAAGACAAAAGTGAGTGAGTTTGTTGACTCATCAGCTTTTGCCACGCCATAAGAAATGATCTTATTTTGAACACTTCTGATAGGGCTGGGGGGAGGTTATGCAGCCTGGTAGGTACTAGAATTAGGCTATATTGTACGAAGTAGCTGGGCTACAACTCTCTCAAGATCATGTTGTCATGTTACTGTAAGTGCAATATTTCTGTCTCAGCCACATTCCCTTCCTCTAAAACCCTGCTTCTGTATGCCTGTGTTTGAGTGTAGGCCTATATGGACTTATTACGGGTAGGAATTTGGGAGACATTGCTGTGTGTAGAATGATTGAAATGCGGATAGACTGGATTTTCAAGAGTGGGACTAGTGAACCCTGTCGTGGCTTTGCAAACCCACCAGACGCCAGTTAGCTTCTCTGGTGATGAGGGACTATGCATAACAATTGTTGTCATTTGTGAAAACCAATATGTACACAAATACCATCAAATAAAAGCTGACAATCTCTTTGTTTAACCTCATATTAATTGATTTAAAATCCAAACTTTTGGAGCGTAGAGCCAAAACAAAGAAAAATGCTTCACTGTCCGATTACTTATGCAGGGCCGTGTATATTTTGTTTTTAGGAAATTATTCTGTTACTAAAAACCCACAGAAGTGTAAGATATTTTCTAAATGATTGCTTCTCATGAAAAGCAAAGATACTGGAACCTAACAAAAGTAAGAAGTATAGGCCTAGGTAACAGTGTTTGCCAAAGCTGTTGATCTGTAGGATAGTTATCAATTCATCAGTTGACACAAGAAATAGTAAAACCTCTCTCTGCCTCTTTCCCTGTCAGCGATGTCAGCAGATGCAATCTGTCCTCCCTCTCCCGCCCAATCTGTCTCCTCCACCTCTCTGGTGGAGATCAAGGCTGACACCCGTCTGGTGCTCAAAGCGTTTCTCCACCACTCTCTCTCCATATCTCCCGGAGAGCGACCAGGCAGGGTTGGGGGAGGTTATCGAGAACAAAACAAATACAGGTAAATCAGCCCTAGCCCTCTCACTCCTCTCATGCATAACCTGACCTGTCATCTCTGTTAGACCTCCCATCCCCATTACACCCTTTCATGTCCCTCTTCCTCTCATCCCTTTGACACCACTCATCCTGTTCATATCTTTCATCTACACCAATCATCCTGTTCATATCTTTCATCTACTCCTCTCATTCCTGTTACACTTCTCATCCCTGTCACCTCTCACCTTTAGGCTGAATATCCCCGCTACTCTCAAAACGGCACTCAACCGTAACCTTTCCATTTAAAGTATAAAAACAAACAGACGGTCAATTTAACAGCGATGGCCTTTTTGTCCCGTGACTCACTGCTGTGCTCGTGTGCCCGTGGAATGGCTCGAAATGTTTTTAAGTCTTCCTTTGATAATAACACTTGATTGAATGTGTATTGTTTATATACAAGCTTGACTTCTTCTCTTTCCCCCTCCCTCACATTACTCCTCCCTCTTTCTCTTCTCCGTAGTGCTAGTGTGAAGGACACCCAGAGAAGGCCGAAGGACAGGCAGGACTCTCAGGATGAAGAGAGTTCAGGAGACGAGAAGAAAACCACGTTTAAGGGCTTAATAAAAAGACTTCAACCCAGCATACAGCGCCCGGCAAAAGACCCCGTTTCTGACCAGTCCCAAAATGGGTCTTTGGAGAAAGACAACCGGCCAAAGGGAGCCAGCCTGTCACGAGTCACCGTGGTAATAATCCTTCTCCATGATGTACACCCAATGTATATGTCTGTTTGTCCTTTCCTCTCCAGCTAGAGGTGAGCATAGTTCTTAAAGTATACTGTATTCTGCATCATCGTTAGCAATGCTTTATCGGGACAGGAGAGAAGAAGTTGGACCCCCCTGAGGCCAGATGGATTGTGATGCGTTTTGAAACGGTTGCTTTGTAGTGTTTGAGTATCACGTCAACTGTATTACTAACGTTAGTCATATTCCTTTACCGTCACCACAGGAAGAAGCTGCGTCTCCCTCCTCCACATCGGGGGAAGAAGGGAGCCAGAGGAAACAGCAGAAGAAGAAGAAGAAGACAATGAAGAAACTGAAGACTCAGTTATCCTCTATCTTCAAAAAGAAGGAGAAGGAGAAGGAGAAAGAGAAGGATGAGCCCCGTCCTCTGAGGCCAACCACGCTGCCAATCAACGAAGGGCCGGAGCCTGAGGCCCCACTCGTCTCTCCCAGTAAGCATGCAGTAATAACCTGACATGTAGTAATAACCTGACATGTAGTAATAACCTGACATGTAGTAATAATCTGACATGTAGTAATAATCTGACATGTAGTAATAATCTGACATGTAGTAATAATCTGACATGTAGTAATAACATGACATGTAGTAATAATCTGACATGTAGTAATAACATGACATGTAGTAATAACCTGACATGTAGTAATAACCTGACATAATAACCACCATGTAGTAATAACCTGACATGTAGTAATAACCTGACATGTAACCTGTTTCAAAATCTTGATTTGGAAGGCATTTTGGGATTGATTTGTTACCATCTCAAAAACGATGAACTAGGAAATCCTCCAGTGGTGTGGATGTTGGACGTACAGCGCGTGTTCATTATCTGCTCTTGAGTTAGCTGGCTGACTTAGTGATTCCCCAGCTCTCCAGGACTGAGGTTGGCCAGCCGTGGTATAGAACCATGAGTGTATGTTCATGGTGTTCTCTTCGTAGCGCGTCCGCCTGAGTTCTATGAGGAGCTGGCTGAGACCCTGGGCAAGATCGCACAGAAGTCCCACAGTATGAAGAGATCCAGCCCCCACCACCTCAGCCCCGCGGCCTCCCCGGTCCAACCTCCCCCAGGTCAGAACACTGCATAGAACACACACACACACACACACACACACACACACACACACACACACACACACAATTTTTTTCTTTCCTAGCACCAGGGGAGCCACCCCTCCCAAATTTCGTTGTTTGGTACCTGTACTATAGCAATGACAATAAAGACCATTCATTCACACACACACACACACACACACACACACACACACACACACACACACACACACACACACACACACACACACACACACACACACACACACACACACACACACACATACACAGCTACGGGATGTAAACATATTTTACAAACTTGAGAGTAGAGCCTGACTGATATTGGATTTTTGGGTCTAATGCCAATTTATGCAAAATGTATAAATAACCGATAACCTATATCTGCCCATATATATTTACTGTATATCTACAGTATATTTTTACAGAGCTACTTTTCATCACAGTTTTCATAAGAAAACAATGGCAAAAAGCTCTTAATGCTGAAAAAACAAACATCCATATCTCAATAATGATTTCCATTGATAAATAGAGCAACATTTATGTATTGTATGTGCAGTTACTGAAATGCTATATATCTGTCAGGCTCTACTTGACAGTGACATGTTAACACTGGAAAAACACACACAATCACTGAAATCTCTTCAATTGGAATTTATTTTCACTTTCTGAATGGATGGAATGGAATTGAGCCCAACCCTGCTTCTCTCTTCCAGCCAGTGACAAAGAGGCTTTGGTCCAGCAGCTGGTCCAGATCATCTCCATGGAGGGGGACCTCATGAACCACAAGGTAAGGCTTCTGCTAGCAGGGTTCCTGCTATTGCACAACATATTGTCAATAGTAGTATTTGTGTATTACTCATGCACGGTAGGCTAAACTAATTGGCTCCCAAACATGTTATGCTCATCTAAAACAATTGACATGCTCTGACCCACCCAACAGACAACGTCTGATGTCTCTCATCTCAGCCCAGTTTTAAAATATATGTTGCTTAATCGATATTGTTTCTGTGTGAATGAACATGGCTAAACAAGTTTCTACTAGTTTAACATGAAACAGTGTGAAGGGTGAGTCTGACCAGCCAGTCTAATTGCTCCCGGGAGGAGATGGAGTTGTGTTGAGTCTGACTGAGTCCCAACTTGTCCTGTCCTGCTGTCTCCTGCCACCTGCACCTCCAGATCCAGTCTGACTCCTTCCTGCGCTCCTCGCTGACCCGCCTCTCCTACCCGTCCTTCGCCAAGCTGCTGGACACCTTCGCCAGCCAGGAGGCCCAGGCCCCGCCCCTGCTGCCCCCGGCCAGCCCCACGCTGCGGAACCTGGCGGTCACCATGGAGGTGTCGCGGCGCGTGGTCACGGCAACGGGCACCCAGCGCATGCAGGGCTACGCAGAGCGCTACATGGAGAACTTCGCCCCCTGGGTTAAGAGCCAGGGGGGATGGGTGGGTTCATACACATGCACATCTGTTTATTATTATTATTATTATTATTATTGTTGTTGTTATTATTATTTATTGGTGTTCATTTGGATCCTCATTAATTGTTACCTACTGGAAGCAACAACTGGGGGGTAATTCCATCAATGTCGCTAAAGGACAATCCAGGCTTATTTTGATCAATCCTGCAAGACTTTTCCTAAAGGATCTTCCTTTAGTGACGTTGATAGAATACCCCCCTGCTGTATCAGGGGTCCATTTTAAAAACAAAGTACTAGATTTCAAAATGACTATGACCTTACTACAGTAACTCACTCAAATACAACCTCTGCATTTGATTCTGATGTGCTTTGACACAAAACCCAGGAAGTATTCCAGGAAGTAAATAATAATCATGTAATTAGGATACATCGGGCCGGTTTTTCCAGACAAGGCTTAAGACCAGGCCTAGACTAAAAAGCATCCTCGATGGAGATTTTCCATTGTAAGTGTGATTTAATCCTTTAAATTTAAACCGGCCCATAAAGTGCTGCTTTAAGATGGGCGCCTGTTTTTTAACTTGTTTTGGACCTATGATTTACATGAGTAAATGGAGTACTTAGTACTTATGGAGGGCACAAGTATGTTCACTGTAGGAGGCATTTCTAATATATAACCACAAGAGGGCAGAACTCATTGGCCACAGTGGGTTTTCAACCTCCCCCACCCCCATTTTTATCATATCATTCTTTTTTTCCTCTTTCTCCAGGAGGGAATCGCACAATTGGAGGAGATTCTGGAATATGACTGACAACTCCATGACTTCAGTCTCTGACTCTACTCTCTGGAGCAGTGATATGTCTACTCTCTGGAGCAGTGATATGTCTACTCTCTGGAGCAGTGATATGTCTCTACTCTCTGGAGCAGTGATATGTCTACTCTCTGGAGCAGTGATATGTCTCTACTCTCTGGAGCAGTGATATGTCTACTCTCTGGAGCAGTGATATGTCTACTCTCTGGAGCAGTGATATGTCGACGGCCGGAATCGAACCGGGGACCCTGCGATTCCATGGCTGACGCCTTAGTGTGCTATGCCACCAAGCGCCCCAGTGAACCCTTTTTTTTTTTTTTTTACAATGAGCTTTTAACTGTGACCTCAGCCTTGAGCTAGAGAAAGACAGAGACAGACATGCACTACAGCCTTTCAGCACAACGGCACATGAACTGGGTTTGCAATTACTGTATTTAATGTCTGAGAATGATGTGTATTTTTTAAATTAACTTTTGTCAAAGTGTTTCTATGAATGTGTTTTTAAAAAAACAACAACATTGGATGTAATTGGTTTGTATGACTGCGTATTGATTCAAGACCAATAGTGTGTATGTTGTATGGTGGTATAGAGACTTATATATATATGGTGGTATATAGACTTAGAAGTCCAGCTGGATACACTGAAAAGTGTAAAACATGCATACTGTACAAACGTGCATATCCTTGTAAACAAAACAAATATGAAATAGGCACGTAAAGGCCAGTGTCCTACCCGACTCTAGATGTTTTGAAAATCTGCATCATCAACTTCATCATGTGTTCTCATTCCTTGATGGCTACAGATTTATCATGGCCATTTAGCACTATTTTAAATCTAGAATCCATGTACTGGACATTTAAGTAATCCATTTTGGTTCACCACTTAAAAAGAGCACAATTAGTAACTCTACAATCATCTAGTATAGTTTCCAAAATAAGAAAATACAGGTTCCCGTCATTGTTAAAGTGAAAACATACAGTACTTACAGAACCTAATTTGAACAATTTGGAATACAGGTTTATTTTGAATATGTAAACTGTTACCACATGCATTATCATAGATTTATGCGTTGTTAAGAGTATTTTACAATATGTGCAAGTTCACATCAACCACCACTCCACATGCATACAAATTACAATAATTGATTCTTTTTTTTATTTTATTTTTCTTTCGTAAGGCTCAAGTTTAAACTCAGTTTATACTTCAAAGATACTCTATTTCCAACAAAACTATCTCACTGAAGAGAGGTTGTTCTGGGGGCATTGGAGCGAGTGCTTGACAATTTCATAAAACTTTATTTTTTTTATATACTTCCGAACAGTAAAATGGTTTGAGTAGATTAACATACAGTACATATGTATTCTCAATAGTTTTCAATAACCTCTCTTCTTTGTAAGTCAGTCACTTCTTATCAGTGGCCACAAAGCAGAGACCACAGCAGGATACCATTTACAGGTAGGAGTACAGGTACACACTGCAACTGTCCTATAGATGCTTTGCAGAAGGTCATGAACAAGTAGTTGCTAAAAAACTAAATCAACCCCTAACCCCTTTTGGGTGGTAGCGGGGGAAACAGCGGAAGCCAAGTCTTGGGCTTATTCTGAATTTCAATGGAGAGAGACTATCCATTTCACTGCTGGAAACCCAGCCCATAATGTATATAAAGTATAGACAGACAGGATTGGAAAGGTGTTAGCAATAGTGGGCATGGGTAAGAGACTAGTCTGAGAATAATGGTGGCCATATTTCACCCAGCCTGATAAAGGGAAAGGTGGAACTAGAACAACATCACTAATAGCTATCCAATCCTCTACCAGAGTGCCAAGGGTTGAGGCTAGCTGCTGACATGGAACAGGGCCCAGTAAATGTTTTTAGTGCAGTGTATTGGCCTACTCCACCACTCTACCCTGATCCTCTGTCATTCTCCTCCCCTTCAACCTCTCTGAATCCCCCCCCCCCCCCAGCTTGTGTCTCTGATCTCAGGCCAGTCCAGAATAAGCCCTCACATTCAGAAGCTCTGTCGTTTAGGTCCTGGCGATCTGTGAGTGGCAGGTTTAGGGTCAGTCTAGGTACTTCTCAGCACGCAGGATTTGGCAATACATCAGTAGAGAGAAAGCCAGGGCCAAAATCTGAAAATGGCAAGAAAAAAAATGTGTATGTTAAAGTTTACTCATGGCCACAATACACTGTACAATAGATAAAAACACACATGCAGTGTAGGGGAAGGTACTCTTAAAATGTGTTTTAACTAAATTACCAATTACTTTACAAGGGAAGAAGTTGGACTACACTAAAGCTAGTAGAAATATACTTTGTCTAAAGCTACTTTGAAAAAGTAGTTCCACTACATCAAAACGACTTTGTCCAACACAAGACCTGCCAGTTAAAGGATGACTAGTTGTGGCCTGGGGTGGTCCAGTGGTCTAGCACCATGGTCTACAGTGCACATGTACGCCCGTGTTGGCATGGGTTCGAATCCGGCCCATGCCCTGCTGACATGCCCTCTCTCACTTCTTCTCCTTACTTTCCTGTCTGTCTTCACTGTATCTGTCCAATAAAATGAAAAATATGAGTGGGACTGCCCCACTCAGAAAAAATAATAATAAAAGATGACTAGTACATATAACAGAAACTGAAAGGAGTGACAGTACAGTATTTCGCTACATGGAAAAGAAAAGTAGTTTAACTACAGAACCCTACTATGATTAGAATTGATTTGAACTACCGCCAAGCTACAGCAAAATGTAGTTCAACTAATAGTTGAGCTACATGTAGTGGAGCTACTCCCTGACACTGCACATTGTACAACAATAAGAATGTGACATTGAAAAGAAAACGAATTTAAGGTCTGAATAGGACAGGTCAGTGAGACAGGTACTGTTATGTGAGTGATGTAATTGTTACCTGAAATTTAAATGTGAAAGTCAAGTGGGGATATAGTCAACTTATATGAGTGAAATGAAACATCTTTCTACGACATGTACTAGTGTATATGGATGTTCAGGGTCTGAGCCTTATACTGATCGAGAGACATTTAAGTATTACATTTAAGTAATTTTGCACTCCACATCTGTCCAAATGTTTAGATGATTCATGGTATTATTAACTCTCTCTATATACAGCATATAGACACACACACACAGTGCCCTGCCACAGTGAAGCATTGTTTTCTTTTTTCGACACTATACTACAAAAGATTAGATTTGAAATCAAACACTTATTATGCCATTATGTTGTAAATGTTGGTTTCACCATTCAACACAATTACACATCGAAAGTAATGGGACAGATTCATACCTATAATGTCTAAATATATGTTTATTATTTGATCGACAATCCTTTGCATGCAATTACTGCCTGAAGTCTGTGACCCATTGACCCCCACCAGACACTGGGTATCTTCTCTGGTGATGCTCTGCCAGGCCTGTACTGCAGCCATCTTCAGTTGTTGGTTGTTTTGAGGTTGTTTTGCCGAAAATCTTATCATCAGGAAATTAAATGCATATTCAATTGGATTTAAATCTGAAGATTGACTTGGCAAGTCAAGACATTTCCACTTTTTTTTTGCCTGAAAAACTCCCTAGTTGCTATGGCAGTATGTTTTGGGTTATAAGACCATTCATTCATTCATTCATATTGTCTTACTGTATGATGAAGCTCCACTCAAGCAGACAATATTTTTCTGTACACTTCAGAATATATTATGTTGCTGCCGTCAGCAGTTACAGAATCAATTAACACAAGTTAGTTTTCGTGGCAGCTATACATGCCCAAACCATAACACCCCCTCCTACATGTTTTCCAGATGAGGTGGTATGCTGTCTTGGGCAGATACGTTTTTTCTTTTTTAACTTTCCTATGGCAATCACTATGGAACATGATGACTTTCATCTTATCCACAAGACCTTTTCCAGACTTCTTCTTCTTCGTCGTCTTTTTTATAAAAAATGGAACCTTACAGTAATTTTTGAGGATAACTAGTGGTTTGCACCTTGCAGTGAAGCTTCTGTAGTTCAGCTTGGTGACTTATACTGTGGATGGTAGTCTGACACATTCACACCTGCTTCCTACTTCCTGATCTATGGGACAGTTATTTTGGGGGCTTTTCTTAATCATGGTGAGCATTGTTCGGTCATCCTCTGTAGAAGTGTTCCTCGGCCTACCAGCCCATTTGCGATGGCTAAGCTCACCAGTGCTTTCTTCTTCTTTTTAAATAGTTCCAAACTGTGGAATTTTGCGACTCTACGGTTTTGGCTATATTTAAGATTTTTCAGTCTAATAATGGCTTCCTTTGGTCCTTATGTTGACAAATAGCAGACTCCAAGGTCAAATGGACTAGGACTAGAATCAATGCTAGACATTGACAGCTCTCTTATGCCTACACAAATGATGTGACAGAACACACAACTAAACTGAAACACTTGTCAAGCCAAATGTCCAAATACTTGTTGCACCCTGTATGGAGCCAAAAGAAGGAAAAAATGCTTCACTTTCCCATTACTTACGCAGAGCACTGTACAAATTGATGTATCTGATATATCGTGAGCTTAGAATTATAAGGTTCTATCTCTGTTTAGGGCAGTTCAGAGATATTGAGCGTCAAAGTTTTTACATTCCATTATGTTTTGTGAGATAGAACCTTTGTATTTTATTCATTACTAACTCAAAAATCTCATCATTTAAAAAATAATACCACACAGGCATTAAACACCTAATGGATCAGATTATGTAAAAAACTCAATTTTGACAAAAATGGAGATAGAACCTTATAATTCTAACGTCACGATATGCGGATATCTAGTATCTGTTACCTGGACAATGCCGATACAGACTCCAAACACCAGGGGCCTCATTTATAGAAAGTACTCAGATCAAATGTATTTGTGTCGTACGTAGAAAACCACGTCAACGTAGTGATTTATACAATTTCAACGTGAGTCAATTTGACCGTGGAAACGATCGTAGCTCTATGTCGAGTATTGACCTTGCGTACGCACATTACCTACTGGTTATGCAGAGTTATTACAGGCATGTGAGCCGCACTGCCTAGTGTAATTCATGCAAGTGGCTCGTAATAACATTTACGATGTTGTTATCAGCCGAGAAAATGAGTTTAATTCAATATTTAAAAGGAACTGATGTTTATGATTGTATTTCAGTCTTCCTTTATATCCCTCCGGAGCTGTCTATCTCCCCTTCAACATGCCTAGTGCGTTCCACAACGGACCTTGCCCGGCCACGCGCTAAATTATACTGGATTTTCTCCGGTGTCTGGGAGTGAGCAGCCATATAAGAATAAGACCACCTGATAAGAATAAGACCATTATATTATTACAGTATAAGCAGCACTCGAGTTGAGGGGGGATGGCATCCCCCCAGAAATAAAAACAGTCAAAATCGCCCCCCTCTTTCGTCCCCCTCTTTCCATACTTTATGTCATTTTATCAATGAACGTGATATTACTGCTATTTCAAGGTGCGAGGGGGCACACACACATGCAATGACATTTTTACCAAGTTACTGACACTGAAGTCACTGACGCTGAGGGGATGCTAAAATTGTCCTCATATGATAAAATCCACCACCTCCCCTGATTTTCTTTTACAACTTGAGTACTGAGTATAAGCATGTGCCTGGTTAGTTGTCATGATCAAACGTTACAAATGCAACTTACCGGGAAGCCACCCTTCTCTGCCCGCTCCCGCTTCCAGACGAACGCCTACCCTATATTATAGCACTTGTCTTAATTCAGCCGCTATAATTGAGCCGCTATCACAGGGCGTTAATACAAACCTCATTCATCTGCGTTCATTTTACCTGCGTTGGTATTTATAGAAGGAAGCACGTACGCAACTTTAAACCATCTCAGCCCGTTTTATAAATAATGCTTACGTCCGTTTAGAAAAATGTGCTTACGTGAAAGTCAAAGATGACGTTCAAGTACTTTTTTATAAATGAGGCCCCAGGACTGAGGATATCTAGTATCTGTTACCTGGACAATGCCGATACAGACTCCAAACACCAGGGGCCTCATTCATAAACAAGTACTTGAACGTCATCTTTGACTTTGACGTAAGCACATTTTTCTAAACCGTCGTAAGCATCATTTATAAAACGAGCTGAGATGATTTCAACTTGCGTACGTGCTTCATTCTATAAATACCAAACGTACTTGGAATTGAACGCAGGTGAATGAGGTTTGTATTAACGCCCTGTGATAGCGGCTCAATTATAGCGGCTGAATGAAGCCAAGTGCTATAATATAATATAATACAGACAGTACATAATATACATAATATATACTGTATAATATTATTATATATTATGTACTGTATATACTGTATAATATTATTATATATTATGTACTGTCTAAACTCCCAGACACCGGAGAAACTCCAGTATAATTTAGCGCATGGCCGGGCAAGGTCTGTTGTGGAGCGCACTAATTTTAATTAATAATTTTCCCATTTAGCAGACGCTTTTATCCAAAGCGACTTACAATTACGAATTACAGGGACATTCCCCCTGGAGTAACTGAGGGCTAAGTGCCTTACCCAAGGGCACACTAGTAGTGGTGTGGTTTCAGGCGGGATTTGAACTCACAACCTTCCGATCACAAGTCCAACTCACTATCCACTAGACCACCACTACCCCCGCACTAGGCATGTTGAAGGGGAGATAGGCAACTCAGGAGGGATATAAAGGAAGACTGAAATACAATCATAAACATAAGTTCCCTTTAAATCTTGAATTAAACTCATTTTCTCGGCAGATAACAACATCGTTAATTTTATTACGAGCCACTTAAACTTCGCATGAATTACAGTAGGCAACGTTTTTCCAGTGCGGCTCACATGCCTGTAATAACTCCGCATAACCAGTAGGTAATGTGCGTAAGCAAATGAATACTCGACGTAGAGCTACGATCGTTTCCACGGTCAAATTGATCACGTTACCTGGACGATGCCGATACAGACTCCAAACACCAGGACTGAAGATATCTAGTATCTGTTACCTGGACGATGCCGATACAGACTCCAAACACCAGGACTGACGGGATGTTGTCCAGGAGCCACTGCCTGGCCTTCTGATAACACGGCTGAGAGGGGGGGAAAGAGAGGGGGGGAAAGAGAGAGGGAGGAAAGAGAGAGGGAGGAAAGAGAGGGAGGAAAAAGAGAGGGAGGAATGAGAGAGGGAGGAAAGAGAGAGGGAGGAAAGAGAGAGGGAGGAAAGAGAGAGGGAGGAAAGAGAGAGGGAGGAAAGGACGGAAGGCAGGAAAGGAGAAAGGACACAGGAGTGAGAAAGGGAGAAAAGATTCAGGTGCAGGGGGTGAGGGAGGGAAAGAGAGGGAAAAGATGGAGGAATTTAGGGAGGGGGGAGAGGTAGATTGAGCAGAGCAGAGAAGGATAGTTAAGATGGTGGGAGGAAGATGGGAATAGAGGAAAGTTAAGGTAAGTTGAAGGTGAGAAATGGGTGTTCTAGTCAGGGGATTAACCGTCTGTCTGTCAGGCAAACTGCAACTAGTAGGCTACAGTACTAGTATAACATAACATCTAATAATAATAATGTTAATAATAATAATAATAACAATAATAATAATAATGATATTAATAATAATAGTAATAATAATAACAATAATAATAATAATATTACATTAGATTCTCTGTGCAGTATAGGCCACTATATAGCCGAATCACTCTATCACTTTTTATCTAACCTGGACGATCATCAAAATTAAAATGTTGTGACGATGAACCGAATAGTCCAACTGGAACATTATATTTCAGAACACAATTTTTCTAGTGACATGCACACTGTAGAAATTCAATTTAATATGGCCATATTAAAATGAAACTAACTGCTTGGTATATTTTCAATAGCTAGGCAGATTAGGAGCTTCTCATGAATAATAATGAGAATAATGAGCATGAGGACCTGGAACAGTACACGTCGTCGGTTCTGAACCACATAGTGAACTGCACCAACTCAGTCACCGTGGACAAACGGGTCCGGGTCTACCCCAACACGAAGCCATGGATGACTGGGAAGGTCCAAAAACTGATAAATGAGAGGGACAACGCCTTCTTCGCAGGGAAGCGCACACCGCTGTACAGCTCCACCAGGGCCAACCTAAAGCGCGGCATCAAAGCGGCCAAGGCAGAGCACAGAGAGAAGATTGAGGAATGCCTCATGAGCAACGACTCCAGGCGGATGTGGCAGGGGGTTCAGCAGATGACAAACTTCAGAGCCAACAGGCTCACAGCCGCAGAGGACGACCCCCTGCTGGCGGGAAAGCTGAACACCTTCTACGCCCGGTTCGACGAGGGGCGAACGGAGGTAACCACAACACAAACACCACTCTCTCCAGCTCTCAGCAGCCTCACCCTCACAGAGCATGAGGTGAGACGCGTACTGAAGGCGGTGGACCCCAGGAAAGCCTCGGGGCCGGATGGCGTCCTGGGACGGGTGCTGAGAGACTGCGCCGACCAGCTGGCCGGGGTTTTCACCAACATCTTTAACCAGTCCCTGTCCCAGGCCACCGTCCCACCCTGCCTGAAAACCTCAACTATCATCCCAGTCCCGAAGAAAAGCACGGTGAGCTGCCTAAACGACTACCGCCCGGTGGCACTCACACCAATCATCATGAAGTGCTTCGAGAAACTAGTCCGGGCCCACATACTCACACGCCTCCCGCCCAACCTGGATCCATACCAGTTCGCCTACAGAGCCCACAGGTCCACAGAGGACGCCATAGCGACGACTCTCCACGCCACTCTATCCCACCTGGAGAGGGGAAACAGCTACGCGAGACTGCTCTTCGTGGACTTCAGCTCCGCCTTCAACACCATCCTTCCAGACAGGCTAGTGACCAAACTACTAGACCTGGGTCTATCACACTCTATATGTGCGTGGATCAAGGACTTCCTGACCGACCGCCCCCAGAGGGTGCGGGTGGGCCCCCACACCTCCACAGCCCTCAGCCTCAGCACTGGGTCACCCCAGGGCTGCGTGCTAAGCCCCATCCTCTACAACTTCTACACCCACGACTTCACCCCCGTCCACCCCAGCAACTACATCGTAAAGTTTGCAGACGACACCACCGTGGTGGGATGTATCTCGGGGGGGGACGAGGCGGCGTACAGGGATGAGGTAGAGCAACTGAGCAAGCTGTGCAAGGTTAACAACCTGCTGCTAAACAAGTCAAAGACCCAGGAATTCATCGTAGACTTCAGGAGGAAAAAGTCCGAGATCCAGCCCCTGCTCATCGACGGAGAGAGCGTGGAGAGAGTCTCAACCCTCCGATTCCTGGGACACAACATGCGGGATGACCTGGCCTGGAAGGACAACACTAAAGGCACCATCAAGAGGGCACAACAGCGGCTATACACCCTGAGATGCCTCAGGAAACAACACAACAAGCAGGAGATACTGGTGGCCTTCTACCACGGCGCAGTGGAGAGCATCCTCACCTTCGGCATCTCCAACTGGTTCCACAGCTGCACAACAGCGGAGAGAAACGAGCTACAGAGAGTCGTGAGAACAGCACAGAAGATCACCGGCGCCCCCCTCCCCTCTCTGGAGGAGCTGTACAACACACGCTGTCTCAGGAGGGCCTCCAAGATCTCCAGGGACCCGACCCACCCTGGGCACGTACACTTTGTCAAGCTGCCCTCGAACAGGAGGTACAGGACCCCGGCCGCTAAGACAAACAGACTGAAGGACTGCTTCTACCACAGGGCCGTCAAGGCCCTGAACACAGAAAAGGCCTAAGTTCTGGGCCCAGGACAGTCCGGACGGATTGTATGGCAGCTAGTGCTGAGGCACAAACATGTACATTTTCAAGCCTGCAAACTGTGACACTTTAAAATAATGTGAAAAAATACTCTTTTGTGCAATATGACAACCCTAGTTGACTATCTGTGCAGTATAGTACAGTGGATTGTGTACATAGCCTTTATTGATGTAAACCAGCTCCTTACCTTCTTGTGATTTTATGCATCTATGCTTTTTCTAAAAATGTGTTTTCTTTTTCCTTTCCTAACACCAGGGGAGCCACCCCTCCTAAATTTCGTTGTTTGGTACCTGTACTGTAGCAATGACAAATAAAGTCCATTCCATTCCATTCCATTCCATTCCATAATAAAAAGGGATTTGCACAGAATCGGATTTATAACTACAGATGTCTAAGATGTGTACACACACACATACACACACACACACACACACACACACACGCACGCACGCACGCACACACACACACACACACACACACACACACACACACACACACACACACACACACACACATACACACACACACTCACACTCACACTCACACTCACACTCACGCGTATGTGCACAAATGCATCTGGACAGAATCTGGATTTTTGTAAAGAGGCAGCTAGGCAACTGTGAAAGGTCTAGTTCACTCCCCCCGCCCCCCCCCCCCCCGTATTTGAGAAGTGGTCTGACCTCGCTCCATCCGTCATCACAGTGGTCCGTCCCACCGGAGCAGCACGACGAGGGGAGCGTTCCGTTGGTCACAACGTACCAATCTGTTTTGTTGGTCACGCCGCAGCACTTGAACTAAGAGGAAGTCAAATAGTATTGTGATCTCTCATTGGTCCCTATCTCTTTAACATATCCTTAAAACACACTACGTGAGTTTGCTTGACGTGTCTGGAGCAGCAACAGCACCTATCCTACTGATATCTGCATACTATGAATGTTTCAATACTTTTACAAACATAATTGCCAGGCATTCCAGGAGGTTTACAGAACACAAACACTCCTCATTAAGCACACGGTGACAGCAACAGCATAATATCATATCATATCATTATTATGGATGTACTAATCAGATCATAACTGCCAGCCAATCCTGGTCATTGAACGGTTTAGGAAACAAGAACAGTCACATTATGAATTGCAACTTAAAAGTTCAATGAAGCATTACTAAACCCTTAATAAAGCCTATATAGACTATAACTTATACATTAATTTCACAAGCACACTGATACTATATTAGGATATTACAACAGGTTCTTACATCTGGCATTTGGCCAAATGTTATTGGAGCATTATAGGCCTATAAAGGGTTTAAGGATAGCTTATGGCGGCTTCATCGTAAAACTGTTGGAGTATAGAGCTAAAAGAAGACTAAATGCGTCATCTTTCCAATACGTATGGAGCCCACTGTAGTTGTAAGTCTTTTAAAGTGTGATCTGGACGTCCATGAACAAATTCACAGTTCCCATATACAATATGCATAAGTCAACCCAGTGATATGCACATCTGCCAGACAATCCAGATGATTTAAAGCTCACTGAATCATCTTTAAACAGCATATTTTAACAGCATATTTAAACAGCATTTTTCAGTACCATATAAGGTGACTGACTAGACTAGTTGCGTCTCCTATCCACCATCCCCACCTCCTCACCATTTTCTGCGCATTATCCCATGAACTCTTCAGTCCCTTGTCTGTCTGGTAATCCTTCATTCCCTCCCTTAACTCGTCCTGTGCTATGGTGTCCAGCTGGAAAATAAGGGTGGGAAAGAGAGGGGGAAAGAGACAGAGAAGGTGTTGGCATAGACATGTTTGCAGCACATGAGTGTATAGGGGTGTATAGGGGTTCCATATAGATATTGTACTGGATTATCCAAAGGGGCATACCTTTCTGCACAGCCCACAAGTTACAAATGACAACAATTAAAAGGCAAGGTAAACAATTAATTAGCAAACTAAAATGACTGACCTGCCCCTTTGAAATGATCTGCTTGATTTTCTAAGACTTTGAAAAGCTGGCAAATCAACATTGGGGGTAAAATGACTTCGTACATAGTGGTATGCAGGCGTTCAAAAATATGTGTCTGACCTAATGATTAGATGGTACACTCACTTCATTGGGAAAGATATGTAGGACCAAGGTGAGGGTCACCTCTGTCAAAACCAGAAGCAGGAGGATAACAAAGAACTGTGGAGAGACAGAGGAGGGGAGTGGGAGAGATGGAGTTGGAGTTGGGGATGAGAAGATATATTGTGTGTGTGTGTGTGTGTGTGTGTGTGTACGTGTGTGTGTGTGTGTGTGTGTGTGTGTGTGTGTGTCTGTGTGTCTGTGTGTCTGTGTGTTTAATTTAAGTAAAAAAAACAAGGGGTCACGATGAAGGTTTTGTCAACAGTTGACAGTTTTGTCAACAGTTGACATATCAGTGAAGCGGGCCTTTGAGCACGTCATTTCGACCTATTTTTCATGCTTATTTCTCGACCACCTCGTGTGATGATGTCATCATGCTGTGTCCAGGAATCCTCACCGTCATCAGCAGACAGCGCTGCTCCTTCAGGGCGCCAAGGCAACCCAGAAAGCCTGTTACCATGGTGACTCCTCCGGCAACCAGCAGTAGATTGGCGGCAGAGAGGGAGGGGAAGGAGAGGGGTAGGGAGGAGAACTCGGCCTGGGTGAAGGATAGCCACACCCCAACTCCAAATAGACCACACCCACCCAGCTACAGACGACAGGAGACACAAAGGTGAGTCTTGGGGCGAGTCCAAATACAGTGGAATACCATGACAACTGAAATATCTGGAAACAAACATAACAAGCTTGTATGGAAAGTTCCATAGGAGAGACTGTAATATAGCTACTTAAGCTAGATTGTTCAACATGATCAAATATGTTTATCTGATATTCAACATGTGCGCTAACATGACCAGTCTCTAATATATCTTAAATTGTAGCCGATTTTCCAAAAAACGAATCTTCTAACTGTCGCAGTTTTACACACTGTGTCCGTTTCCAGGATAATGCCAAAGCAAAATAATGAAGATCCAATTCTATTTTGGTGGGACTACATTGAGCAGACACATTTTCATGTCCATTTTGCAGCACTGATCATGTGTTTGGGTGTCTCCAGTGACATTCAACTTTAAGAGTTGTCTACATCGTTTCTACATCGATGTTATTCCCTGATTTGAAAACGGGCTGGATAGGTTAGAGCAATATGATGAGAACTGATACACTAGTTACAGATGAGTGGAACCGAGCTAAGCTGAACCTAGCTGCACTGGGCTGGTCACACATCTGAAACAGTACAGGGAAGGACAATGTTGAAGGAAAGATATCCAAGCCAGTATAGTGTGATTTGGGTTGACCCTGTAGTGTGTAAAACCGCAGAGTGGGTTGAAATAGGAATTGTTTTCTTTTCATCTTCAAGTTCTTGAGGTGTACTTGATTTAGCTTGCCGACCGCAAAGGAACCAATGTTGTATAGTCTCAATGGAACCCATGATATAGTCCCAAAGGTGCAAACTCTCCCCGTTTTAGGTGTCAGGCAAGCTAACTGCATTGCATCTAATAGAAAAACAATCGAATGCTATTTCGACACCCAGGACCAAGCGTACCATTGAGTTGAACAGATGAAAGTAAGCATTTTCTCCCTACTATACGTACTTTCCTAACATTCTAAAACAAAATGAAAATAATATTTTGAAACAAGGACCGTAAGCTAGTTTTTTCTCTGTCTCTCTGTCCTTCAGTATCTTCCTATGTAAAGCTCAAATCTAGCAGGGCAGAATCATCGACTGCTTGACCTACATAAACTGAATATTTCTTGAGTGCATTTCCATATGTGCGTAGTGCCTACCAACTAGCATGTGGCCTTAGTTATTGGAGACTATTTTTATGTGTCTTGGTGGCGCCAAGTCTCTTGATAAAGTGTGTTTCCACTCTGCGGGTCTTGGCCATTGTGGGTTGGCTTATTCTGATATCTTATTGGAAAGCTCTGTTCTCATTTATCTGTGGTCTCGTGTTTCAGTATGTTAACAAGAACTGAACCACAACAAGATCAGAACAGAACTAGAAGAAGACAAGAAGAAGACTAGAATGGAAACAACTAGCACGAGTACACGACCAGGAATTGGGACATAACAAAGGCAGGACATTGAATGGTACCAAGGTGGAACAATGTGGAAAGTTACTGACCCAGAATATGAGGTTGAAGACAAACATGAGATATTTGACACAGCACAGGCACCTCCGAGATACCGACATCCTGAGAGAGAGAGAGAGAGAGAGAGAGAGAGAGAGAGAGAGAGAGAGAGAGAGAGAGAGAGAGAGAGAGAGAGAGAGAGAGAGAGAGATTGATGTTACATGTAATATTAGTATTATACACATTTTAAACTTCAACTAAAAAACTCTTTCCCTTGACAAGTGGGGGGTGGTGACAGCCAACAAAACCCCCCAAAACAATTAGTATATATACAATATAACTAACTAAATGCTGTAAAACAATGCAACTAATAATTATACTATCATGTAGGTGCTTTATTGGGACCACAAGGTGACTTTTCCTTCTACCCTCTACCCATTGGAAATAGCGCTATAGCGCTATAGAGTCACGCAGTGCCCTGCGTAAGTAATAGGACAGTGAAGCATTTAAAAATATATATTTTCATTCTACTATTCTACATACTTCAAATGTTTGGAATTTAAATCAAACGTAAAATATTTGTTATACATACTATTTCTGGGCACCAAAAGGAGAAATGTCTTGACAGGTGTTTCTGGTAAGTC
>NC_137675.1:46094126-46116626 GCF_963989245.1 Nansenia antarctica
GTAAATCTTTGGCACTGCGCCAGGCAACCGCTTGGATGTAGATTTCACCAGGGGCTGCTGGGGGCACATGGAGTGGAGTAAGGTACTACGGTACTAAATGTCATTTAGCCTCCGAGTCCGATATACTGGATGTATCTCCCATATAAATCAAACAATTACTGAAGTTAAAGAAGAGATTCTCAGCTTGTATTTGATGGTATTTGTGTGCATATTGGTTTCACCATTCAGAAATGACAACACTTTTTATGCATTCAGGGTACCCACGTGTAAATAGGAAGATAGCACATGGCTTTCCCCCAAAATTAATCTACACTACCAATGGAGGCATTTGCTTGTACTGATAAGATGTTTCTGTGCACTACAGATCACATTCTGCTGTTGCTGTCAGTAGTAGGCAGTAATATCATAAATTAATACAAATTAGCCAGTTCTTGTGGCAGCTATACATGCTCACACTATGGGTGACAAAGCCAATCTCCTCGGCACCTGAACATGCATTGTCCAATCATGAGTATCATCCGGACATAAGGATCAAGTCCTATAAATCAATATGAATACGAATAGTAGTGTGACAAGTCCAGTACACCCCGAATCTATGTCATAGACACAGATGTTGCATGAATATGTTATCAAAGGCTGACACAACATTTCTGAAGGTGTTTATGTCAGATGTTATGAATGTGTTGTGGATATCCCTTTCATATAAAGTGTTACCGAACATTTGTTGACCAAAGACCACACGTTTTTTTCAGTAAAAAATATTATTCTCTCAAAATCAATCCCTGAATCATGGAACACATAAAAATGTATATACATTGTAACAACAAACAGTAGTAACTCTCTATACAATTCTAATTTCAATTAGAATTTCGATACATTCAATGGGCATAACTGAGATGTACAACTATATAGATACAAATAAAATACCAGGCTGTAATTAATAATTGCAATTGATAATTATAATTATCCTACTGTCCATCCTCTCTCGGGATAGATCTGTAGTAATTCTTGGAAAAGTCTCAATTACTTGATGTAAATGACTTTGTGAGGATTTGAGCATGACATTTCAAACAAGCTAACTTGGGGTCCATTGACTTGTATTGGGTTTTGGTTAAAAATCCTTACAATTTGCTGTGACTTACAGTGCCTCGATAAACAGAATCAAAGTGTGGATTGAAGTCTGTCCTTGTCCACAGACCCCTTTCAGGGTAAGAAACCAAGAATATGTGATTTTTGTAATTTGGGGGAACTATCCCTTTTAAAGGAGTAAAAAAAGAAAAAAAGAAGAAACAATAATTTGAGCAAAAAGAAAACTCGATCAAACTGCAGTGGTTAGGCAGAATGCTTCTCCTCCATTCTGCTCTCCTCTCTCGCTCTCATTCTTTGCCCCTCTGGTTTCATTCTGTCCATTCCCTTCATCTCTCTCCATCTCTCTGATTTCCTTTTCAATTCCCCCCTCTCTGTTGCCCCCTTCTCTTTCCTTCTCAGAGGAAGTGGCGGAGTTAGCTTTGGAGAGCGAGAGACAAGCTGTCCTCTCTGGCTCCTCCCCTACCCCCTCATCGATGTACAACAGATGCTCTCTCTCGTCCCATCTCTCCGCCTCCTTGGATCCAGCCCTTCCCAGCCCTCGGTCTCCCCTCTCACCCTCCGTCTCGTTGGGGTTGAATGTGCTCAGCACCACCTCCGCCAGTCCATTCAACTCTCTCTCGTCGTCCTCCGGTCTCCCGCCCTCGTCACCGTCGCCGTCACACTCGTCCCTCTCCGCGTGCTTCACCGGCCCGGCCCACGCGTCTTCCTCGGCCCCTTTCTTCCGCTTGGACTTCTGGCCGCTCCGGACGCTGGAGCCAAAGTGCTCGGTCCGGCTCCGCTTCCTACGTTTGGCGAGCAGGCTGGCGCAGAGAACTCCGCCCACACATATAACCCCGACCAGAAGAGCTACAATGATAACCCAAAGCAGGCCAGGCGGCTTATCAGCGGGTTCTATGACGACAGGAACCATGCCGGAGTGAAAGGTTACAGAGTTTTGAACGGCAGAAGGGGAGGAGGCATTGTCTGGTTCATCGAGGGCGTCGTGGAGCGATGGAGTGACCGAAGGGAAGAGGGGCGAAGCGGTAACCTCCATGGTGGCAGAGGGGCCTGCGGTGCGGCTCTCTGAGGCTGTGTGGGTAGATTCAGGCGTGGCGGCATCCTGTGTCGGTGGTGGTGGTGGCACGGCGGTACTACGAGTGGGCCGGGCTGAGCTTAGAGTCAGGAAGTCCTGAGATGTGGCAGGGAGGTAAGAGGCGGTCATAGTCAGATCAGCTGTGTCCAAGACAGTTGTATCGTGGAAAGGCTGAGGTGACGGGCTCTCAGTTGCCTCAGAAGTAGCGGCTACCGCGTTAAACGTAACGTGTGCGGCCGCTATCGTGGCGGCAGCGGTGGCTACAGGGGCTTCAGAAGTATGTGCTGCCGTGGCGACACCCTCGGTGGTGGACACTGCTGTGGCAAAATACCCAGGTGTAGTCGTTGCCATGGGAACTGCAGGCGCTTCCGAAGTATATGTTGTCATGGTGACATCTTCAGGGGTAGACACTGCCGTAGCAATAGACCCGGGTGTAGTCAATGCCATGGGGACATACCCGTGTTGGGTAGCTGCTATGGTCACATTTACTGATGTGGTGGTTTCCATGGGAACGTACTCGGATAGGGTGGGTGCTAGTGGGTCAGCTGTCGATAGGTCTTGGGCAGGAAGACCAGAAAGAGAGAGCAGAAGGAGCAGAGTGCAGAGCATTAACCGTACTGGTGCCATACTGGGCAAGAGCTTGGAAGGTCAACCAGGAGTCACGGGTCACTCAGGTAAATTGCTGAGATTGTTTTTTTCAAATGGACATCTCTCCTACTTTGTCCAAGGTGAAGGCAGCCAGGAAAGGTAAGAGATATTCGGTGGGTGAGACTGTTTCGTCTTCCAAGTTCTGATCTAGTTGTATTAAGTTCACTGCCGGAGTAGGCGAAGGCTACACCCTTGATCTCTCTCTCTCTCTCTCTCTCTCTCTCTCTGACTGTTTGGCGTACAGTTCTGTGGTGTGCGTCTGTGGCATGCTTTGCAGATGGCCCGGAAGACAGAAGTCTTGACTTCCTTTTTCCTCCGCCCTTGTTCTCTGCTACTCTCTGTTTCTCCCTCGTCTATTTCAAGCGCAGCGTGTGAGGTTGCAGCAACGGTGAACCATCAAACCATGCACCTAAAGAGAAGAAGACAGATGGGTGGGGAGGGGAAGAAATGGAGGGATGGAGATGGAGATGTTTTGTTTTATAACAGTAGAGGTCATTGTTTTATAACAGCAAGGTCATTTTTCAGTTTTTTACAGATTATGAAAGTGCAGATTGTAAGCTTTCAAATGATGTGTCATTAATTGAAATCTGGTTGAAGAAGATATGCTTATTTGAATGTTGGTACACCTCAAACCAATTGCCGGAGATTGCGTTGGTAGCTAGCTAGCAGCTAAGAAAGAACATCTATGATCACCACAACATGCTGATAGAACATCAACATACTAAAAACACATAACTACACATAATTAGATGATCACACAGTCCTCGCTTTTGAACACATCCTAAAATGTACATTTGTCTACAAGTCATGTATCAGGATAGCAAGACAATACAGTGAATCCAATTAACAAATTGTATGAATGTAAAAGTATTTAGTGATCCTAAAACTGTTGTTATATTGAGTTTTTGTTATATTGAGAAAATATATATATATAAAAGAAGCTTTTTGGTCATTTGTGCGACTTGAGAATTGCCGGCATGCAGACCTTTTCACCAGACCGCATGTATCATTGTATTTCCTTCTTACAGCAGTTCTGTTATACAAAGTCCTTGTTTTGGACACATCTCAACATAAGGAAGTTACCCAAATCGCTTTTGTTAATTCTTGTCCACTATTTTAACACTGGTTTGACTATTCATAACAGAAATGAACAATATCAAACCCATTTTTAAAAAAAAGCTACTCTGTCGTAAAAAGATCATTATAAAAATGAATATCCTATGTAGCGGTGGTTCTCAACCTTTTTTGGTAACTGTACCCCAATCAGATTTGACAAGTACCCTTCATGATCATTTTATCATAAGGCCTATGTTCTTAAGAGTCTTCTCAAATACCCCCTGTGGATAGGCCAACAGTTCTGTTTAAAACATAACAACTATACCTCCCTTTTTTTATACATCCACAAACTATTTTATATTTGGTTTCTTCCAGTATTGATTGGATCGATTTATGTTCATAATCAGGTGTCTGCAATGCATTCATTATTATTACTAGTAGTAGTATTAGTAGTGATATTACCATATTCTGAAAAAAACGTTCACTTACCTACGTATGTATTACTTTGGGGAAATTGAGCGTTTTAAAGATGGGTTAAACTCCAACACTGCATGAATGGTGTGCTTCTTCTTCTGCTTCCTCCCTCTTTCTCTGTCTGTAACTTGCTCTCTGCCTCTCTTTTCGTCTCCTCCTATCGTCTCCGCTTAGAGCAAAACAGTTTTGGTAACTGCAATAGAGAGATAGGTGTGAGAGATAGGTGGGGTTGACCACATTTTATTTTGAGTAGCCTCATTTTTTGTTATTGCGTCATGTGCCTATGTTCTCGAGAAAAAAAGGAGAAGTCGGTTCTGGGAAGCTGTTGCACGTTTGTGTTGAAATTTGTGCCAGGCTGTATATTTACATACGTGTATATGTGACACAGCCCTAACCCTAACCCTAACTACAAACAAGATAAGTCAGTCAAAGTTTCCTAGCCCCAATTCATAGTTACCTGCTCCTTATATCGACATGCTTTTTTGCAGACATTTATGACAGCCTGAGTCCGCAGCCAATACATATCCAGTAGTATATGTAGAATGTTTTGCAAGTCTTTGAAAAAGGGGCATCAATGGCCATTGTGTCTTCAACTAGGTCTGAAATCTTTAAAAATGGGAACTTTGGATCGAGTGTTATTTCCTGTTCTTACATAGGTTGTTCCTCCTCTTTATCACGCTCCTGTCCTCTGCATTGTTGTGTCAATATAGAGCCCATATTAGATGGTATTAAACTTGTGTTTTGGTGTGAATTTTTTGGGAGGAATCCACAAGTGTAACCTTTATAGCCTGATTAGCACCAACTTTATTGTATCACCTACAAACAAGACACATAAACATGTGGACATTTGCATTGTCAGCTTATACAATACATATATTATACAATAATATAATACAACAATACATTGAATATATACATATACTCAAACTTTGTGACTGAGTGACCATTTTTTATTCTACTATTGAGTTGGTAAAAGAGAAAAGTGAAACACCCAACATGTCACAACATATGTCAAAGTGAACCCCGTCGCTGTAAAAACACATCATGCTGTCCACTTCAAATAAACACGTTTCCACTGTTAGTTAGACCACCGTTTCTTTTGGAATCCCTCTCTGATTTGAATACCAAAAATCGGTTATGTCCTCGAGTGTCACTTTGGGCCACAGGTTTTCACGCTCTCTCCCTCTCCTGTTCTTTTCTTGTTCCCTCCTTCTCTCCCTCCCTCCATTGTCAGGGCCCACGGTGGTGCCATTGGCATACCAGAATTCCACTCTTTCCTCCACCGATTGTCTTTGGTCAACCCACAGATTACGGTTACGGTTTGGCCCTCCTTTTGTCTGTCCTTGTCGCCCTCTCGCCTTCCTCTCCCTTGCTCTCTGGACAGACAGACGCACCCACAGGTAAATGGTCAGACCCATAAAGACCGAAGCAGTCACTCCCAGAGCCCATAGGGTGATGAAACAGAGCAGTTTATTAAAGCGAGGACCAGGCCTTCCATGTCCATCTTTGCACTTAGGATGGACATTATGTTCTGATGAGCAGTCTCTGTCTGCAGTGTTGTTGTTCAGAAGTACAGTTCTGTTGTCATTTGAGGTTGTGTGGTTGTTTCTGAGTGACTTTTGATGAGTTGTGTTATCGAAAAGAATTGTTGTGTCACTATTAGAGGGTGTGGTATTACTTTCTGATTGTGTGTTTCTGTAGTTGCCTTTGTCATCGTCTGTGAGCATGGGTGTATTATGAGTTGTAACCATAGCCATTGGCACTGTGCCACTGACAGCATTTGTGATTGTGTCTGTTCCTATACTGCTTCTTTCAGTTGCGCTGTCCAAGCCGGTGAAAGCGGCTAGGCCCGTGGTTTTCTGCTGTTGTTTGTCCAAAAAAGTTCTCACTTTGTCATTTTCAGTTGTTGAGAGTGGTGATTGCGGAGGTTCTGTTTTAGTGGTTGAGAGTTCTGGAGAAGTGGTGGTTTCTGTCCCTCTTTGTGGAGCCTCAGTGGTAGAAAGGACAGTCATGGCGAGGAGATGAAGACCCAAAACGAAGGGGATGGAAGTTATTCTCATTATCTGTCTGTGTTCATAGAGAGAGAAAGCAAAACATTCTTCAAATTCCACACATTTAGAGACCAATAACCCTGTTCAATGTGGATTATAATATATATATGTATATATATATATATGGACAATAAGATGTCTGTTCAAATAAAGCAAAAAAGCACACATACCTTATTGTCCAAACTCCTCATCACTTGTTCCCTTCACCAGTTTTACTGCTTGAATCTCATATGCGGAAGCGGTTTACCGTGGCAACATGACGCTGAATCGCAGACTGACGGGTGAGTGAGGAAGGAAGTGGTTTACGGCCACACCTCCCTCCTCGACGGCAAGTCCCCTCAGACGTTACAGTTTTTCTCAGTCGCTTTGGTGCATTTCTCACATCACTATTAACATTTGCACAACAGTTAGTGCTTTTCTCAAAACAATTAGTACAAACTGCAAAACCTAGTTGATAACCTGCAAAAGGGTGTCACTTGTTCAAAATGGATAGTTCATTCCTGTGTGTCAGTGTCATCAAAATGAAAAGTCCTGACACCATTGTTTATGAAAAAGATAGTCAAATGGCTTTGTCATGTTTTCATTATGTCACTTGGTGACACTACCTGAAAATGCTCAAGACAGTACTATACACTATTTGCACAGCCATTTGAAATCTACAGTGGGTTACACATTACTGTATTTAGTGAGGTAAATGAGTACAAGACGCTGAATAGTTATGTTTCACATTTTTACCTCATATGCTCTTTGCAATTCTAATTTGTTCACAGCATTGTGCAAAAGAAAAGTACAAACTTATTTACAACAAACATAAGAAACACCCTTTGGGTAGAGCTGTGCACAACTGTAAACAATATTACAGTACATATTGGAACTGAATTGGAACATACAACATACACAGTACTGTAAATCATTCATTCACATCCAGACGTTCCTGTCTGTCTGGCCACATATTTTCATCGACATCACAGCGAATATCATCCCTGACAATGCAGCGAGGAAAGTATCTCCTTGAGTGGCGAATCCACCCTCTGCAGGGCTGTGCTGTGATGTCATCACATGCTGCATCCATGGCTGCTAGCAAGGCCATTTGGGTATGTGGATGCCAATGTCTAAAAAAGTCAGCAGATGTTGTGTGTTGTATGGACCAAGACGGGGTATATGGGTGTTTTCTGAGATGGCTGCACACATTGTAATATTCCCTCCTCGTTGGCCTGGGACATCAATGGTTGAATGAATGAATGAATGAATGGTCTTTATTGTCATTGCTATAGTACAGGTACCAAACAACGACATTTGTGAGGGGTGGCTCCCCTGGTGCTAGGAAAGAAAAAAAAACTAAAAAAAACAAGAAGGGAAAGGAGCTGGTTTACATAAATAAAGGCTATGTACACTATCCACTATACTATACTGTACAGATAAAACGACTAGGGTTGTCATATTGCACATAGTGTTATTGCACATTCATTTAAAGTGTCGCAGTTTGCAGGCTTGAAATGTACACATTTGTGCCTCAGCACTACACCTGATTTTTCAATCCAGCAGCTGCCATCAATCCGTCCAGACTGTCCAGGGCCCAGAACCTAGGTCTTTGCTGTGTTCAGGGCCTGGATGGCCCTGGGGTAGAAGCTGAGCTTCAGTCTGTTTGTCCTTGCGGCCATGGTCCTGTACCGCCTTTTCGAGGGCAGCCGGGCAAAGTGTTCGTACCCAGGGTGGGATGGGTCTCTGGAGATCTTGGAGGCCTTCCTGAGGCAGCGTGTGTTGTACAGCTCTTCCAGAGAGGGGAGGGGGCGCCGGTGATCTTCTGGGCTGTTCTCACGACTCTCTGTAGCGCATTTCTCTCTGCGGCTGTGCAGCTGGAGAACCAGTTGCAGATGCAGTAGGTGAGGATGCTCTCCACTGCGCAGCGGTAGAAGGCCACCAGTATCTCCTGCTTGTTGTGTTCCTTCCTGAGGACTCTCAGGAAGTACTAGAGCCGCTGTTGTGCCTTCTTGATGATGGCTGCTGTGTTGTTCTTCCAGGACAGGTCATCCTGTATGTGCACCCCCAGGAATCGGAGGGTTGAGACTCTCTCCACGCTCTCTCCGTCGATGAGCAGGGGCTGGACCTCAGATTTTTTCCTCCTGAAGTCCACGATGATTTCCTGGGTCTTTGACTGGTTCAGCAGCAGGTTGTTAACCTTGCACAGCTTGCTCAGTTGCTCTCTGTCCAATGCAATTTCTTCCACGCCTTCTACCTTTTGCCAGATTGAAACCCGCCTCATCAACATATATGAATGTGTGCAGCAGTTCCCTGGCCTCCAGCTCCAGTACATGCTTTATCCCAGAATAGAGAGAGAGAAAAAACTATAAAAACTTTTCCTGTGTAACATAATGCATTTTGGACAACACATTGTACAGTATGTACTGTCATGTAAGTGTACTGCATGGCACTACACAAAGTAACCAGTTCACAGCACTGAACATTAGAGTATGCATAGAACACATAAATGTTTTACCTGTACATACTGGTGACGGATCTCCTTCACTCTGTCGCTGTTCCGTTCAAATGGCACATTGTACAATTGTTTCATGCGCATTTCATTTCGCTTGAGAACTCTGTCAATTGTAGCGATTGAAACGGATTCAATATTCCCAAAGATATTGTCATCCTCTATAACAGCGCTTTGTATCTCTCTCAACCTTATGGCATTGTTTGCAATCACCATTGCACAAATGGCTTCCTCTTGTTGCGGAGTAAAAATGGGCCCTCTTCCACCTCTGCGAGGTTGTCTTGCAATCCTATGTGGTGCAGAGTAAAATTACAGTAATGTACAGTAAACATGAGATATACTGCTTTAACCCATATTACTGTAGTGTACAATAACAGTGCTTCCCACTTGTAAAATGCTGCAGTACAGTACCATACTGTAAATATGGCAAATCTTTACTGTAACACTACTTTACACTACAATACAGTAAATCTGTGCTGCAGTAAACTGTAAGTCTAAATGTAAAATGTAAAAAGTGACAAGTTCTTGTCCCACTGTAAGCTTCATGTATGACACAATGACAGTAGTGCAGTGCAGATTTAGTGCTGAATTACTGTCCAATATACACACCTGTTGTCCCAACGAAATGTTTGAATAATTGAATTTACAGTGGTTCTCCCAACATTTGGCTGCACCCTTTGACCAGCCTCAGCCATTGTGAGGCCATGATTGACAACATGGTCCACAATTGTAGCCCTAATTTCATCAGGAATCTGCCTATGTACTTGGCCTCTTCTTCCTCTTCCCCTGTTTTGTCCCCTCCCCGCATCCTCGCCCCTCTTCCACAAAGCTGACCTCCCATTTCTGTGTCACAGTATTGTCGAAATGGTACACACTATGTCCTGCTCGGTTCATATATGCTTGCCAATTGAGGGTTCATGGGATTCAGCTCTGAGTGACTGTGGAGAAGTGGCTTATCATTGGTTACAATTAATGCCTCACACACTCCTCATCAGTGAAAGCTGAAGTTCACCCGAAAGAAATTGTTTTTTCAGGAAAAAACTATAAAGAAATGTATAAAATTTGCTTGACAAATTTTTACAACTTGTTCAACATTTTTGTATGTAATGACTCAAGCAATGAAATGAGGACTATTAGTTGTATAGGGAATGACTATTCATCATTCATAAGTATAGTTCATTTTGACTGACATGACATAAGCAAATGATAATGTTATAAAACAGCAGAGAATTGTATGAAAGCAATTGATGCATGTCCAAAAGCATTTGCAATTTTTTGGAAGGAATGAGAAACTGCTACTATGATGTGCACAAATGACTAAATGTTGTGGAGGTTGAACTAACAGTTATGAGAATTTTAATTCTGATCAGAGAAATGCACCAAAGCAATTGAGAAAAACTGTAACCTGGAAAGAAAAGTGATCATAGTGAAGCTTCCTGTTGACTAATTTCACATGTTTGAGATTTGAAGAGTGACACTCAGACACGTAGCTAGGAAGGTGATGATAGCGCTGACTACTCAATTCTCCTATTAAACTATGACCCTTTACTTTGATGCAGAGACTGATGTCTGGTTGATAAAAGAAGTTAATGATTAGTACAGTAGTGAAAAATAACTTAACTGTATATCCGACAGCATAATTTTAACTTTTTTTGAAGTTAAATGCAGGAATTAGTGTGGAAACATAAAGCAAGTCCCCCGTGTGTCTCTCTGCATTTCCTCTCTTCCCATGTCGTTATTTTTCTGTTCCACATCGATCCACATCTCATCTTTCTCTCTCTTAGACTGATTAACGCATTTTGTCCCTCCAATGTTGCCGTAGCCTCTGTCCACGTTTAATAAGGGATTGACTCAGATTAACAACAGACAGATTGACATAATCTGTTTGAGCCACTGACATCAACGGTGTGTGTGAGTGTGTGGATAATCATACAACCACACTGGCTCTGTACACTCTACTACACCGCTGACCGACAGAGACAGAGTCCTAAAGGAATAAAGACACCTGCAAGGGAGAGCATGCCAAATGGAGAAAGAGGAAGAATCCACACCGGGGAGTAGTGAAGAGGAGCTGGATGAAATGTCAGACAGTGAGACACAGAAAGAGGAAAAAGGCAAGCAAGAGGATGAGAGAGACGTAGAGGAGGAGGAGGAGGAGGAGGAGGGTACAGAGGGAGGGGAAGACATGGCGGCCCTTCAGGGCATGGAGGAGTGGAACGGGTTCATCTCAGGGGGCGCAGAGACGGAGCCAGTAGTGGTGGCAGAACTAAAGCCGGGCGACCCGGTCACCCCTCAACATGTCCTGAGGCTGCGCCGATACACCAAGGGTGAGTCGGTTTGGATGGAAGTCACTTCTTTGGTCTTGGTCTTCATCTTGGACCAGTTTACCCTGAACCCAAATACTGAGTGAAATTGGGGGTTCAGCGTGCAAAAATGACCTCAGATCAGTCTCTGACTTCACTGTGAGGTAGCAATGGGTGTTTATCACCACTCAGAAGTAGTTCTGATGTGTCACTGTCAATGGGTGACCAGCTGCAGTAGCATAGATGGTAGCACCTTATATTCATGAATTCATTCATGAATGTATTGTAATCTTTGTTGAGTAAGAACCATCAGTGTGCATGTGTGTGTGTGTGTGTGTGTGTGTGTGTGTGTGTGCGTGCGTTTATGTGTGTGTGTGTGTGTGTGTGTGTGTGTGTGTGTGTGTGTGTGTGCGTGCGTGTGTGTGTGTGTGTGTGTGTGTGTGTGTGTGTGTGTGTGTGTGTGCGTGTCTGTTACACTGAGTAGGAGATTTTAAACTCAGCCGGGTGGCATTGTCTGATCCTCAATGACACTAATTAAAACTCAGGATAAGCCATGACTACAGGTCTCCATGACTACAGGTCTCCATGACTACAGGTCTCTATGACTACAGGTCTCCATGACTACAGGTCTCCATGACTACAGGTCTCCATGACTACAGGCCTCTATGACTACAGGTCTCTATGACTACAGGTCTCCATGACTACAGGTCTCTATGACTACAGGCCTTAATGACTACAGGTCTCTATGACTACATGTCTCCATGACTACAGGTCTCTATGACTACAGGTCTCTATGACTACAGGTCTCCATGACTACAGGTCTCTATGACTACAGGTCTCCATGACTACAGGTCTCTATGACTACAGGTCTCTATGACTACAGGTCTCTATGACTACAGGTCTCCATGACTACAGGTCTCTGTGACTACAGGTATCCATGACTACAGGTCTCTGTGACTACAGGTCTCCATGACTACAGGTCTCTATGACTACAGGTATCCATGACTACAGGCCTCCATGACTACAGGCCTCCATGACTACAGGTCTCTATGACTACAGGCCTAATAAAAGACTACAATTTGTTGTACAACTCTACTGTAACACACACACACACACACACAGCTGACACATTTTGGGATCTAGGAGCTACTGTTTAGTTATTAGTTATTAGTTATCTTACTATTTATTTCATGTTTTGCAGAATACCTGTGTTCCCCAACAGACAACGTCTACAACATAAGCTTCTCTCGCTTCAAAATCAGAGACTTGGAGAGTGGAGCCGTTATTGTCGATATCAAGAAACACTGCCAAACAGGTGTGTGTGTGTGTGTGTGTGTGTGTGTGTGTGTGTGTGTGTGTGTGTGTGTGTGTGTGTGTGTGTGTGCGTGTGTGTGTGTTCAATGATCAAAATGCCCTTTTGAACCTAGACTGACGTCTTGTGGCTATAATGATTTTAAATGAATTCAGAATATATGAAAATAAATGTCAGTCCAACTCTGATGCTTCTTGTTTCAATGATCCTGTCAGCTTAACTGACTGTATTACATACATCAGCTTTAATGTTTATTTGAACTTCCTCAATCTTTATGTCGATCTGTCCCACCTCATTGTCACACACTGCTCTCTTTTCTCTCTCCTCATTCTTATCGCCTTGTCTCACTTGCAGTCCTAACCCTAACCCATCCCTAACCCTAACCCCCTTCTGTTTACTTTGATCAATTGTACTGCTCTGTACTCACCACTAGGTGGTAGTGCAGTCACTGTGTCTCACTTGTAACATCATGAATGGAGGGGAAAGAGGATATTTTTGTGACTCAGCTACCTTCACTAATCTCCAAACCTATGATTATCAGGTGTGCTAGTGCTTGGATAAGCAGGCTCTGAAAACCGACAGACCATGTTCCCATTCGAATGAATGTCGTCTTTTTATGACCATATATGGTTATTAATTAGCTATATGATGTTATGTAGCCTACGGTTTGCATATCCTCAAGTGAAAATGAAATAAGCTCTCTCTCTCTCTCTCTCTCTCACTTTCTTCCTTGTTGCCCCCCCCCCTCGCCCTCTCTCGCCCTCTCTACCTCAGAATTTCAAGATGTGATGGAATTGGATCCCGGGAGATTTATACGGTATCGTTTCTCCCCTGCATTTCTGACCATGAGGGAGATAGGGGCCATGTAAGTCAAAAAGATATTGGCTTTTATGTCCGGAAAATGAACTGTGTGTGTATGTGTGTGTGTGTGTGTGTGTGTGTGTGTGTGTGTGTGTGTGTGTGTGTGTGTGTGCGTGCGTGCGTGGGTGCGTGTGTGGTTGTGTGTGCGTGCGTGCGTGTGTGTGTGTGTGTGTGTGTGTGTGTGTGTGTGTGTGTGTGTATAGAATCCATGCACTGTATGTGTCGTTGTGTTCCTAACAGTGATCTGACGTGGTTTCTCTCAGGCTGGAGTTTACAGTGGGCAGCAGAGGAGTTAATCGCTTCCGGCTGATCGAGAGGCACTACTTCAGAAACCTCCTCCTCAAAACCTTTGATTTTGAGATCGGCTTCTGCATCCCTTACAGCAAGAACACCTGCGAACATCTCTACTGTCTACCTGACCTGGACTCAAAAACAGGTGCTTTTAAATACACACACTCGCACACAGACACACACAAACACACACACACACACACACACACACACACACACACACATACTCGCACACATATAAAACATACACACACACACACACACACTCGCATACACACAAAACATACACACACACACACACACACACACACACAGTTAAGTTAAAAGAGTTAAATCAATCATACACACACACACACACACACACACACACACACACACACACACACACACAGAAACATTCACTCACTCACTCCAAATAATCTGCTTGTCTGTAACACATGCTAATATGCACTTTACCCACTGTACATTATTGGTTTCTAAACTGTTGAATTAGAATTTTGATACACCTCCTGAATTGGCTCAAATTAAATGGTATTGATTAGGGATGCACCGATACCGATACCAGGGGCCTCATTTATAAAAAAAAAAGTACTTGAGCGTCATCTTTGACTTTCACGTAAGCACATTTTTCTAAACGGACGTAAGCATTATTTATAAAACGGGCTGAGATGGTTTAAAGTTGCGTACGTGCTTCCTTCTATAAATACCAAATATACTTGGAATTGAACGCAGGTGAATGAGGTTTGTATTAACGCCCTGAGATAGAGGCTCAATTATAGCGGCTGAATTAAGACAAGTGCTATAGGATAGGCGTTCGTCTGGAAGCGGGAGAGGGCAGAGAAGAGTGGCTTCTCGGTAAGTTGCGTTTGTAACGTTTGATCATGACAACTAACCAGGCAAATGCTTATACTCAGTAGGCTACTCAAGTTGTAAAAGAAAATCAGGGGAGATGGTGGATTTTATCATATGAGGACAATTTTAGCATCCCCTCAGCGTCAGTGACTTCAGTGTCAGTAAAAATGTCATTGCATGTGTGCGTGCCCCCCTCGCACCTTGAAATATCAGTAATACCACGTTCATTGATAAATGACATAACGTATGGAAAGAGGGGAGGGCAGTTTTAGAAGGGGGACGATTTTGACTGTTTTCATCCCGCCTCAACTCGAGTGCTGCTTATACTGTAATAATATAATGGTCTTATTCTTATCAGGTGACATTGAAAACATGATTGCGAACTCCCTTTGCGAACTCCCAGACACCGGAGAAACTCCAGTATAATTTAGCGCGTGGCCGGGCAAGGTCCGTTGTGGAGCGCACTAGGCATGTTGAAGGGGAGATAGACAGCTCCGGAGGGATAGGAAGACTGAAATACAATCATAAACATCAGTTCCCTTTAAATCTCGAATTAAACTCATTTTCTCGGCAGATAACAACATCGTTAATTTTATTACGAGCCACTTAAACTTCGCATGAATTACAGTAACGTTTTTCCAGTGCGGCTCACATGCCTGTAATAACTCCGCATAACCAGTAGGTAATGTGCATAAGCAAATTAATACTCATAGTAAGGGCATTTTACCAGATATTTGACCAATCTGCGAAGTAAATCGTTACCAAGAAATTTCTTCACCAATGTGTTTCTAAAGGTGTGTAATAACATGTCCTAAAAGGTTGAAATTCAACTCCTGTGGGAAACCTCATAAAAAAACTGCTCAAAGTTGGGGTACCGATAACCGATTTTCGAAAATTCGAAAATGCTTAAATTGGACTTGAGTAACTTTTGAGGGGTCAAACTAGGCATTTTTCATGAAATGTAAGTACTGGAAGTATTACTAGGCCTGGTACTTAATGGGACTTAGTCTGTGGACACTAGAGTCTAAGCTCCAGGGCAGGGAGGCTGGTAGGTAGAGTGGCTGAGTAAGAGGCTCTGAGACTGGGCCTAGTGTTGTAGGACATGTGTTGTAGTACTGGTCCTGCCAGTACTACTAGTAACTAAAAAAGTTTTTAGGATACCAGGGATGCATTCTTCTGGAAGTCGGCACTTAGACCGGGCACTATAGGGTAGGTCATAGGCTCTGGAGGTCAGAGCTGCAGAGGAGGGTTGCATGGTAGACAGCTAGGCCCATGGAGGTCACTCCTAATCGGACTGGCAGTGTATCACATAGGCTCTGGAGGTCAGAGCTCCAGAGGAGGGTTGAATGGTAGACAGCTAGGCCCAGTGAGGTCACTCCTAATCAGACTGGCAGTGTATCACATAGGCTCTGGAGGTCAGAGCTCCTGAGGAGGGTTGAATGGTAGACAGCTAGGCCCAGTGAGGTCACTCCTAATCGGACTGGCAGTGTATCACATAGGCTCTGGAGGTCAGAGCTCCAGAAGAGGGGTGACTGGTACACAGCTAGGCCCAGTGATGGCTCTCCTAATCGGACTGGCAGTGTATCACATAGGTCCTGGAGGTCAGAGCTCCAGAAGAGGGGTGACTGGTAGACAGCTAGGCCCAGTGTGGGCTCTCCTAATCGGACTGGCAGTGTATCACATAGAGCCTGGATGTCAGAGCTCCAGAAGAGGGGTGACTGGTAGACATCCAGGCCCAGTGAGGGCTCTCCTAATCGGACTGGCAGTGTATCACATAGAGCCTGGAGGTCAGCGCTCCTGAAGAGGGGTGACTGGTAGACAGCTAGGCCCAGTGAGGGCTCTCCTAATCGGACTGGCAGTGTATCACATAGAGCCTGGAGGTCAGAGCTCCTGAGGAGGGTTGAATGGTAGACAGCTAGGCCCAGTGAGGTCACTCCTAATCGGACTGGCAGTGTATCACATAGGCTCTGGAGGTCAGAGCTCCAGAAGAGGGGTGACTGGTACACAGCTAGGCCCAGTGATGGCTCTCCTAATCGGACTGGCAGTGTATCACATAGGTCCTGGAGGTCAGAGCTCCAGAAGAGGGGTGACTGGTAGACAGCTAGGCCCAGTGAGGGCTCTCCTAATCGGACTGGCAGTGTATCACATATAGCCTGGAGGTCAGACCTCCAGAAGAGGGGTGACTGGTAGACAGCTAGGCCCAGTGAGGGCTCTCCTAATCGGACTGGCAGTGTATCACATAGAGCCTGGAGGTCAGCGCTCCAGAAGAGGGGTGACTGGTAGACAGCTAGGCCCAGTGAGGGCTCTCCTAATCGGACTGGCAGTGTATCACATAGAGCCTGGATGTCAGAGCTCCAGAAGAGGGGTGACTGGTAGACATCTAGGCCCAGTGAGGTCACTCCTAATCGGACTGGCAGTGTATCACATAGCCTGGAGGTCAGAGCTCCAGAAGAGGGGTGACTGGTAGACAGCAAGGCCCAGTGAGGGCTCTCCTAATCGGACTGGCAGTGTATCACATAGTACCTGGAGGTCAGAGCTCCAGGAGAGGGGTGACTGGTAGACAGCTAGGCCCAGTGAGGTTACTCCTAATCGGACTGATAGTGTATGACATAGGCCCTGGAGGTCAGAGCACCAGAAGAGGGGTGACTGGTAGACAGCTAGGCCCAGTGAGGGCTCTCCTACTCGGCCTGGTAGTGCAGGAGCTGAGGCCCTGGAGGTCATGTGACCTCCAGCATAGGGCCACAGGCCTAGTCACAGCACCCGGAAGGTGTGTTGTCTCTGGGCTGTGTGTCTAGCTGAACACCTCTGGTAGTCCTTGGTACATCTCATGTTGGTACATCTCTTCCACAATGGGAAGCTATTCAGCTTCACTTTCATCTCCCTTTTTTTAGGCCTCCATAACAGGTAAGTTACTGCCCAGCAGAGTGTCTCTCTAAAAAAAAAGGGTGTGGCAGTTTCTCTACCAGGAAGTGGTCTTGGTGACAAATAAATGCTTGCAATCAACTCAGAATCATGAAAAATGCCTAGTTTGACCCCTCAAAAGTTACTCAAGTCCAATTTAAGCATTTTCGAATTTTCAAAAATCGGTTATCGGTACCCCAACTTTGAGCAGTTTTTTATGAGGTTTCCCACAGAAGTTGAATTTCAACCTTTTAGTACATGTTATTACACACCTTTAGAAACACATTGGTGAAGAACATTTTTGGTAACGATTTACTTCGCAGATTTTCATGTTTCCCTTACTATCAACGTAGAGCTACGATCGTTTCCACGGTCAAATTGACTCACGTTGAAATTGTATAAATCACTACGTTGACGTGGTTTTCTACGTACGACACGGGTAAGATCAAAATTTGATCCAAGCACGTTCTATAAATGAGGCCCCAGTACTCATACTCGTACCCGATACTGTGCTCATGACCTCGTAAAACTACTCTGATTACAACCACTCCCAATACCACTTTGCGGTAACGTAACCTCTCAAAGCTGGTAGGCAGAGGAGGAACAATGTCAGGAGTTTGGAGATATCGTAGGTGACAGGGTCATATGTGACAGGGGGCCTCATTTATAGAACGTGCTTAGATCGAATTTTGATCTTACCCGTGTTTGTATTTCAGTCTTTCTTTATATCCCTCAGACAGACAGTACATAATATATAATAATATTATATATATTATGTATATTATGTACTGTCTGTATTATATTATATTATAGCACTTGGCTTCATTCAGCCGCTATAATTGAGCCGCTATCACAGGGCGTTAATACAAACCTCATTCACCTGCGTTCAATTCCAAGTATGTTTGGTATTTATAGAATGAAGCACGTACGCAAGTTGAAATCATCTCAGCTCGTTTTATAAATGATGCTTACGACGGTTTAGAAAAATGTGCTTACGTCAAAGTCAAAGATGACGTTCAAGTACTTTTTTATGAATGAGGCCCAGGGTCTGGTTAAAAAGTCTGCAAGTCTGGCAACATAATTTTTCTGTTTTTTCCAGATCATGAAAGGGTAGATTGTACCCTTGATATGTCATAGATTGAAATCTGAAACAAGTTGAAGAAGTCATGGATATTTGAATGTTGATACCCTCTAAATCGCTGAGCTGAGATATCCAGCCTCAAAGTATTCAGAGACGTTTTTCACAGAGGTAATGGGTGGGAACAATAGCTGGTTAACTCCACCCCAACCAGCAAGTATATCTAAATTTCGGCGGAGAAGCAATGCCAGCATCCTCTCTCGACAAGCATTTTTTTCAATACAATGCAATTCAATACAATAATAGAATGGTAAAAAATAATAATGTTGTGTCCGTGTGTATGCATTTATCATTATAGTCCATAAAGCATCTAGTGGACTTCGGTGTACGTAGTTCCTTCCCATCCCATCTGGGCATCAAAGCTGTAATAAAAAAAGAAGACAGTACATTTAAAATGATTGCCCACTGTTACCAACACACCACTTTTACAAAATACTACTATGCTGATAAAATATAATTGCTTATACTTGCTTATACAATGACAATGACAAATACCTGAAGTGCTGGTGACTCATCAAGGTGTCATATCTCAGAACCTCTCACCTCGTCATTCTGTAACACAAATGTCAGGTCAGAGGTGTGGACACTTCTCTAGTGTAGGTTTTCCATAGACGACAGTGTACTGTTGTTGTACTGTAAGAAGTAGGCCATTGAAATCATTTCAATCCACAGTATTATTCTACAGCAAATCAATGAATTTATCAGTATTATTCTACAGCAAATCAATGAATTTATCATTATTTTTGATTCCACACAACATTACCGTTCATTACAAAAGCATTTACCTTTTCTATAATGTATTATATCTCATTATATCTTGTTATATAACAAAGGCGCTTTCTCCAACAGCGTGTTTGTATACTGGATTCTGATTGGCTAGCAACAGTGGTATATCCCAACAACCTTCCGTTCAGACCGCATTTCCAGTATCAATGCGCCTCCCAATCAATCTGATTAAGAACACCTGTGCTGACCTACAATGCAATCGGCTTCGCCTCGTGCCACAACCCTGTACCAGTGGTAAATGAGTCCACAACCCCCTTCCTCTCATGGTAAATTGCTTCCATCTCTGCCAAGTCTCACGCTTTGGCCGTGAGACACACGCATATCAACCAGTTCACACTCTCACACGTTACACCTCAAATTTCTCACGCAGAGAAATAACAATTGTTTTGCAGGACTTTTATTTTTGAAATTCCTTGAAAGAAAGCTACCGGACATGAGTTTCGTGGCATCTTTCTGCACGCGCGTTAACTTGAGTCTGCAATCGAAGCGGGAGGCGAGCGCTGATGGAAGAATCTGTGTTCACGCGAGCTGCATGTAAGAACGTAGCAAGTATGTGCATACAACATCGTATCTGGTAGCCTACTGGTACTTTCAAACCGCAAGTTGTTTCATCCGGTAACATAAGTTACTGGTTTATTTTCTCAAGCTTACGTCTTCTTTTTCGGGTGATGGAGGAGAGATTGGCAGTGAAATTCCAGATAAAATCCATGATGGGGCTTTGCTCATCATCCTCCGTCCTCATGTCACACTCATGTCTTTCCCCCTCCATTAATCTTCTGTTATTCAACACGAGTGTGAAAAAGGATTGTATCCTTTGTCTCAGAGACACTATGGCATACAGTTTCTTAAATAGGCCTACTCACTTAATTTGGGTGAGATGATAGGCCAACGTTGCAACTTTACAGTTTTGGTAACTGTTTTTTTGTTTCTCTACTGTAACATAACCAGGTACATTAATAATAACATTATACATTAATTACAATTTACAATACAAATACAACAATTGGGGGTCCCTAAGATCAACCGCCAAGGCCTCATTCTGACCCAGGAAAAACCCTGGTATGTACTGTATAACATGATAGTCATCTATGAGCAATGCACTGTTTATAAGATGATGACCAAAGGTCTTTCTGCTGCTGACCATGGGGCTGGGTCCTGTTGATGGTGCCCGATTTTCTTTTAGACTCTGTTGGCTACTGTATTTGTTTATTAAGATTTCATAAATATGATATATTGTCTGAATTTGTCTTGTTTTATCAAATGTTCCAATTATTTTCATTGGGTGGGAGAGAGGACTGCCAAAACCTGCACAGTTTTGGGTCGCTCCACCGCCAAAACATCTCACTCCAAACTTTTGGTGAAACGTGGCAGCCCTGCTTACTCACAAAACAACACATAACTGTTTGGCTATCCTAAGTAAATCCTAAGTAAATAACACAAAATCCTAGTAAACAACACATGTAACTCACTAAAACTTACCCAAGAACACAGCAGAAGGTCTGTCTGCAGACGACTGTGCCATGAATAGTGACGATCAGTGAATCGTCAAGTCCCGAAAACAACCCAAACCTTTTATTTAATTTTGGATTGTTTTCAGTTTTTCTCATTCACTGTATCGTCTGCCTTTCTGCTTTGTACTCAGGTGAGTTTTAGGCTGTATTTACACCACAGGTCGAAGGGACACAATTCAGATTTTTTGCTCACATGTGGCACAGATCGGATATGCAACGTGTAGGTGTAAGCAGTAAAAAAGCACATTGAATCTGATATTCTCAGATGGATCAGATTCAGGCCTCAATCTCAAGCCGGCTCAATCAGATACAAATCGGATATGTGTCATTTCGACTGCGGTCTAAGCAGGCAGGTCGCATATAACGCTCAATTCTGATTTGCACGTCATTGAAAATACGACGGTCTCTGAATTTTGATGACATTTGACGTGAGTTTCACCCTGTCAAGTTGAATTTATTCCAGTCAGAAAGTGAGGATCAGTTGATGAAAATAAAACATGTTTTCAAAGTCATTGTTAGAACTGTAATGGTATTATTAAGTACTTGTATTGGTACTCGGTATCGTCAAGTACCCAAATGTAAGTAGTTGTACTTGTACTTGGTCTGAAGAAAAGCGGTATCGGTGCAACCCTCCCTCAAAGTGACACAGCATCATTAGGGCCTTTTTTGCCCCCTTTTTTGCCCCCTTAATCAATGCCAAATGTTTTTCTCATACAAAAGACTCATATTAATGGCAACATCTCTAGTCACACCGCTTTAGGTCTATAGGCTAACATAGTCTCATATAAATAGCATACAGATACAATAATAAACCCAGGCTGCACTGATATGCTTATTAATTGAGAATGTGTTGGACAACGTAGAAGGAAGTTCTGAATTCAAGTATTTACAGTTAAAATAACTAAACAAATGGCGACCTCCAGTTGCCCTGGTATGCTCAATCAATGAGTAAACAATTGGCAACAGCATCTGAAAATGAAAACTGTAACATCTCAGTCGCAGCTGCATGCTTCATAATTGGATGATAATTGGTAGTCCTACTATAGCCAAGGACATTAATGTCACAAGAGGTATTTATTTATGGGTTCAATTGTGCATCTTTCCTTATCCGGCTGCTGGTGCCAACAGGTCGACTCATTGGCCAATATTGGAAAAATAATAATAATGTAAAATGACGTTGTGAGACCTGACGAGAATATGGCCCCAATGTGGATACATATCGGTTTGGACAAGTGTAAAAAGGGCCTAAAAATCATTACAATCAATACACAAACATCTACTGTCAGCTAACCTAGTTCAGTTTCATGACATCTAATGCCTGTATCCCCCGGCCTGTGTTCTCTTCTGTTGACAGTGGAGGAGATGATCGCCAACCCATTTGAGACACGCTCGGACAGCTTCTACTTTGCCAACAACAACCTCATCATGCACCACAAAGCAGAGTATTCCTTCAGTGAGCCAGGAGAAGGCCCTGGGTAGGCCAAGGAGGTCTTCCTAACCATTAAAGGAGTCCATCAATACAACTTTATTTATATAGCACATTTCGTACATGAACGCAATGCAATGCACTTAAAAAAAAAAGATAAACACAGTTAATATAAGACACATATGGCAAAACATTTGGTATAGACTTACAGTACATCAAGAGTGCACTTGCCCACTAC